>NW_012152729.1:3292861-3341240 GCF_000956105.1 Propithecus coquereli | reverse complement strand
GGCAACAGAGCGAGACTCTGTCTCAAAAAAACAAAAAACTTTTAAATTAAATTGTGTGACTCAGAAGAAAACTAACAGATACCTTCACACTAGCATTATTTTCCTTGGTGTTTAGAGATTGAGAATGTGTCATTCAGTCAAAGCAAAAATGTGTATTTTTCTCAAGTTTTTCTTTATATTTCAAAATATTGCTAGTAAGCATTTTGCTGAATAAAAGTTGATTTCTGTTCTTAAAGCAGGCTCTCACGAGTCTTGGTGATAGGCTGGGAAGAAGAGGTCTAAGGGAGAAAGAATCAAGGATGCTGTTGCCAGTCGACCATATGCCAGTCTGTGCTAAGTATTAATTAATTTAATCGACGTAGCTATTAATATTATTCCCATTTCATAGCTGAGAAAACAGGTCCAGAGAAGTTAGCGAACTTGCCCAAGGTCAGTATGGAACTGGAATTTGAGCCCAGGCACTCTGGCTCCAGACTCTGGGCTGCCTCTGAGGCCCAGATTTCATCTTGAGCAGCTGAGTGCATGATATGCTCTTCCCTGGGAGGGAAATGCTAGAAAAGGACCATATTTGGGGTAAGAACAAAGAAGATCATGGATTTAATTTTTGACATACTGATTTTAAGACACCTTTAAAGCGTCCAATAGATAGAATTGAGAATAGACTGATAGATATGTTGGCCAGAGGAAGGATCGGGATATTTGAAATTTTGATACATGTGCTGAAGTGCCATCAAAAAGCCATACCATGGCCGGGTGTGGTGTCTCACGCCTGTAATCCTAACACTCTGGGAGGCCGAGGCAGGCGGATCGTTCTGAGCTCAGGAGTTCGAGACCAGCCTGAGTAAGAGCGAGACCCCGTCTCTACCAAAAAATGGAAAGAAATTAATTGGACAGCTAAAAATATATGTAGAAAAAATTAGCCGGGCATGGTGGCGCGTGCCTGTGGTCCCAGCTATTCAGGAGGCTGAGACAGTAGGATTGCTTGAGCCCAGGAGTTTGAGGTTGCTGTGAGCTAGGCTGACGCCACGACACTCTAGTCCAGGCAAGAGAGTGAGACTCTGTCTCAAAAAAAAAAAAAGCCATACCAGTTTACCTACTCACAAGAAATAATTGGGAGAATCAAAATTAAAAAAAAAACAAACCAACAAACTATCTTCCCCAGATCCATCCCCAGAAACCAATTCAATAGAAGTGATCGGTGGGTGGGAGGCAGGGAACCTGTATTTCTAAAAAGTTTTCCAGATGATTCAGTCAGGCATGGTTGGAAATCATTGCTCTGTGACATTATTAAGGCCACTGTGAAGAGCTAAGTATATAGAAAGGAGCAAACTGGTAAGATGTGAATGAAAGCAGCATGGTATTTTGGATTGAATTTCCAATGCTTGCCTGCATGGCACATTGATCGCATTTTTAAACTCTGTGCTTATTACGGCAGGATTCTGAATGACCTTCAACTTCCTGTTTTGCTTTTTAAAATCACTGTCCCTGGTTTTTAATACTTCATTGTGCTTTTTAAAAGCACAACACATCTCGTTTGGCCCTAACCAGAGCCTGGGCATGCGTGTGTTCCCATTTTAGAGACTGGAAATTAATAAGGGCTTACATTTATTGAGTGCTTACTGTTAAAGTTTAAAGATTAGGCAACTTGCCCAGGGCTGCAGGGCCAAAGTGTATGGGCTCACCACCCATACAGGGCTTTTGTCTTTTCAAACGAATACTTTAAATAGAACTTCCAACTCCATTTCCTTATCTTTCCACCCAAGCCTTTGTTGAGGGTGTCTGATCTGTGGCAGAGGGTCCGAGCCCAGCTGTGCCTCCCCAGTAATCCAGCTGCTTCTGCTTGGGTGAGTCGAAGAAGGGCTCCAAGCTGAGGGCCTCAAAGGCCCCATCGGCCTCATGTTCGAGACGGTCCAGGTGAAGAGTGCATGGATGGGGACTGTCTGCCAGATGTAAACGCGCTGTGCCAGGGTCCTGTTGTCCTCCAGGAGCTGGCTGAAGCCGTTGCTCCACGGGCAGCCACTTGAGAATGCCTTTGACTAAGCACTTCAGCTCCAGCACTGTGCTCGACTCCTTAAGTGTCCCTGAAGGTGGTGATCTGGTGATGAACACCTCCATGGTGGCGGTTCCACCTTCTCTGCTTGTGGCTCTGGGGAAGAAGGGTTGGGCCCCTGTGAGGGGCACGCACAGCTCTTGCAGGCCCTGGTGGATGGAGCTTGCCTGGCTAAAGGAATGGAATCCCAGGATGCCCCACGGGGGTTCCCTGTGAATCAAATAGCCTGGAGCCCCCTTGGGTTCCCAGCATGCACCTCTCGGCAGGCGCAGGCTCCCCCAGCATGCCTTGCTGCCTGCAGCCTCCCTCTCCCATTGGCCCCTCAGATCAGGTCCTGCTCACTAGCCGCCATCTTGGTCTTCCCATGCCTGGAAGCCACTTGGTGGCTGGGGAGAGCCAGACCGCCTTCCTGGTAACAGGGGCCAGCCCAATCTCTCTCCAGGTCTGTCTCTCTCTTTTTTTTGTACAAATATAAAACTATTAATATTTTATGTTAGAATTATGGGGCGAATGCTATAAATGGCCATTTTGTGACCTGCTTTTCTTTTTTCTCTCTCCACAGAGCACTTTTTCCTGAGTAGGTTTTATGATATTTAAGGCTGTGTAGATTAGACATTTGAACAACTATAGCACAGCATAATTATTAATAACTATTCTGTGGAAAGTTAGGTTGGTGAGACCTCGTTTTCTTTTATTCTATTTAAGCAACAGTCATGCACATTCTTGCAGGTATGGTTTTGTTATATCTGGGATGATATCTTGGAACAATTCCTGATATTGTTTAAGGCTTGTTTAAGGCTGCTTAATTACCGGAAAGGTTGTGGCAATTTACATTCACCTGCCCACAGCAATATATAGCAGCACCTCGTTCCTAATTATTCCATAGCACTTGTCCTTTTAATTTGTATTTCTTAGTAGGTGAGCTTTTTTCTACTTGTAGTTTTACTGAGGAAAATGCCAGAATCTTCTTTTTGTTTGTTTGTTTGTTTGTTTTTGAAACAGGGTCTCACTCTGTCACCCAGGCTGGAGTGCAGTGGCTTGATTGTAGCTCACTCTTACCTCAAACTCCTGGCCTCAAGCCATTCTCCTGCCTCACCTTCTGAGTAGCTGGGACTACAAGTGCATCCCACCATGCCTGGCTAATTTTTTGTAGAGACAGGGGTCTTGCTATGTTGCTCAGACTGGTCTCCTATTTCTGGGCTCAAGTGATTCTCCTGCCCCGACCTCCCACAGTGCTGGGATTATAAGCATGAGCCACCGTTCCTGCCCAGAATCCTCTCTTAAGTCAATTGCACATAATTCCCCCTGTATCTTCTTATTCCAGTCCCTTAACAGAAGGTAGTAGTAGCTATCAGGACAAATTGGTTTGCTTTATGAGCTAGATAATGTCCCTAAACCAAGCTAGAATAGAGACTTGGTGGGCAGTCTCACCCCAAACTCCCTCATATCTTTTGGCTGCAACATGTTCAAGCTTCCCTTCCAGTCAAATTGCCCAGTGATCAGCAGGGAAGCTGGCTGAGATTGATCACTTGTTGGATATTTTGTCCCCAGAGAGATGGGTGGTTTTATTTTGCCAGAACTTTACTTCCAGTAAGGTTGGACATTTGGGCTACATAGCACCTCCATGTCATTCATGGCTGAGAAGACAAGCTCCTGACCTTCAAGGGTGTTCCCTTGGGAATTTGGAGGTATCTAGACAATTCCAACCTAAAAGCAGGCCTGCAACACAAGAGGAATGAGTTCTCAGCCCAGTATCCATCAATTCTTAAATGTCTATTTTAAAAGCATTTTTCCCCCCTCAACAGCTCTAGTACCACAGAGACCGTGCTCTTCTTGCCCAAGTTCTACAGTGGCGCCAGTTCAGGATCTGAGGCTACGTCGGGCAGGATGGTCGTAAGAGAAGAACTTTGAACATAGGCCAGGGACTGCTGGTTCTGTTGGATGTCTTTTGTCTAGCACAGATATGCAGAGCTCTGATTTTTTTTTGTTATTAATTTCTCTAGAAGCAGTCTCAGGTTACTGACTCCCTTACGCCCTTCCCCAACAGCATGCTAGGAATTATGCATTTAGGCTCGGTGCTGAAAGCCATCGGTTTGTAGTGGTACAGCAGGTACCTCTTCATCAGGCTCGTTGAGCTTGTGATTCAGAACCCTGTGGGAGAAACCCAGGCTAAAGCCAAATGAATTTGTCTGAGGTCCCAGGGTGGGTGTGGAAGTGATAGCTATGCTTAGGCCTCTGTTTTCCAGCTTTAAGGTCTGAACTGTTGCCCCATGCATTCATCAGTGCTCATCAATTCGTGCCAGCAAGAGGTTGACACAAGCCCATTCATGCCTCCATGACTTGGCCAAGGTGTGTGGCCTTGTGGAATTAGGCTGTAGTCAGGAATACGAATCGGTTTACTTCACTGGCTATTAGAAGGTGGGTAGAAGAGGGGTGAGTGATGATTAGACCTGGTTTCAGATCAGTTTCGTTTGGAAACCAGCAATACTAGCCAGTGGTGTCAGGAACCATCTGGGAGGAAGTTGTAATGCTCTGCCTCAGGGCTTAGCATTTACCAGCCTCTCTGTGACTCATAGCTTGCAGAAAAGACTACTCATGTTCCCACAGGTGCCCCAGCAAGTTTCCCTAGAAAGATCAGCTTATCTGTGAGATCTCCATCCCCTGCCTTCCCCAGTGAACCACACAGCACCCCTGCGAAACAGCCCTCTCCGAGTGCAGACCGAGGCAGTTCGCTATCCTGTTCTTTGGGCTTGTGCGTCTCCCTCTCCCTTCACCTGCCTCCTCCAGCAGGTAAAGCACATAGCTGTAGCTAACTCCTTCCCATTGTGAGAGGGGGTTTTCTGTGCTGTGGGAAAAGGCTGGGACTTGAGTCAGAAACCTAGGTTACCTGTGAGTGGGCTAAACGTACACTGAGGACTTACTCGGGGCCAGGCACGGTGCTCAGTGCTGTGCCAACACTCTCCCATTTAATCCTCTCAGTAACCTTATGAAGTAAGTATTATTTCCATTTTCCAGATGATGAAACTGAGCTTCCATATGCTCACACAATTTGCCCAATCATACAGTAGATAAGTGGCAGCATTATATGGATTTAAATCCAAGTCTTTTTTTTTGAGACAGAGTCTCACTCTGTGGCCCAGGTTAGAGTGCTGTGGTGTCAGCCTAGCTCCCAGCAACCTCAAACTCCTGGGCTCAAGCGATCCTCCTGCCTCAGCCTCCCAAGTAGCTGGGACCACAGGCACATGTTGCAATGCCCAGCTAATTTTTTCTAATTTTAGTAGAGACAGGATCTTGCTCAGACTCGTCTTGAACTCCTGACCTCAAGCTATCCTCCCTCCTCGGCCTCCCAGAGTGCTGGGATTACAGGCACGAGCCACCTTGCCCGGCCAACACTGTCCTTTATAAGAATAGATGGGCAGCCCAGATAACTTGGCTACAAATGTTTGGAACCATGTAATAGTGGACATGTACCAGCAGACAGAGTAGCAGTGTTGTATACTCCTGGGAGGCAGATTATGCAAACAGCAAGAAGAGTATTTCTGGCTTCCTGGCACCTTGGGGGAGTGGCAGTTCTTAGAGTTTTGGGAATTAAGGCTCTAAGTAATAGGGGAGTCGATCCATTAGCCTCCTGCTGGGGAACCTGGTGGGAGAGCTCATTGAGAGTCTCTCATTAAAGAAAATCATTGACAGAATTATCTAGCTAGCCCTTTGCTGGCTGAAGACCTTCCCTTAGGAAGAGGGCTGTTTTAAGAATGGGAAAAGTAGGCCAGGTGCAGTGCCTCATGCCTGTAATCCTGCACTCTGGGGGGCCAAGGCAGGAGGATCACTTGAGGTCAGGAGTTCCAGACCAGCCTGAGCAAAGAGTGAGACCCCATCTCTACTAAAAATAGAAAAAATTAGCTGGGCGTGGTGGTGTGCATCTGTAGTCCCAGCTACTCGGGAGGCTGAGGCAGGAGGATTGCTTGAGCCCAGGAGTTTGAGGTTGCTGGGAGCTAGGCTGATGCCACTGCACTCTAGCCCGGGCAACAGAGTGAGATTCTGTCTCAAAGGAAAAAAAAAAAGAATGGGAAAAATGACTATTTGTTTTTTATCAGTGTTGGAATAACCGATGCAGCCCCGTGGGTCAGAATTCAGAAACGTATACAGTAAAAAGTCTCATCCCTGTCGCTAGCTGCTGGTTTCTCTACTCATAAGCCCAGTTTTTTGGGTTGCCTTCCAGAGGTATTTTTCAAATACAATTTAAAAATACGAATGTTAGCGCGTTAGCACGGAATACGTTGTACTACACCTTTTAAAAAATAAAAATTGACAATACCTACTAGAGATCTTTCCATGTAGATATGAAATAGGAGCTTCCTCATCTTTCTTAGCTTTTTTTAATGCCTGCTTAGCGTTCCCTTATGTAGGCGATACCATAGCACAAAGTTTAAAAATCCCGTATTGGTGGACATTTAGGTTGTATCTTAACCTTTGCTATCGTAATTGATGCGTTGTTGATTAGTTTGGTAGACAGCTAAGGAAAGGTGATTCAGAGTATTCTGTAAGGATTGGAAGATACTTGAGGGCAGGCACTTTTGTTCCCAGTGTATCTAGGAGAATGTCATAGGCACGTAGGAAGCACTTTAGTAGTTCCTGAACGAAAGCTGTGCTGAAGCACGTGGCTTTAGACCCTGACCACCCTGGCTTCTGATTCCACTGGTTAGCTGTTTGACCTGGACAAGTCTTCTCACCTCTGGGCCCCAGTTTCTGCATGTGGTAAATGGTGCATAATGCTGTATGAGCTTCGAGGGGTTTACAGATTCATGCTTTTGGGTTTCATCTTGTATGGTATTCATGGTGGCTCAATGCATTCTAATTTCCATCTTCCAAATGAGAAAATATAAATTCCTAATAAGTTAATTCAAGTTCCACATCAACATCGATGTTTCTAACTGACAGATTTTTGAGGGACTTTTACATGGGTCCTTGGCACAGCTTTAAGTAAATGCTGAATCATCTAGTAAGTTTAGCTGTTTCCTTTACCTTTTCTTACTCTTCTTATTATTAATACATCAAGAAGATGTATTGGTCCCACTACATCTGGAACATCTAGTAACATGCTTTTCTTTCTTTCAAAGCAAGGGAAGGCAGGCGTCAGGCTCAAAGCTCCAGCACACAATGGATTCTGGGGCCCAGAGAATTAAAGTACCTTACCCAAGATCAAGTTCATGTCAGCACCTGCGTAAGAATGGGGTCTCTGTCTCCATTAATCTTATGAACAGGAGACCCTTCCAGAATGCCTCTGACAGGCCATTCACCATGCTAAGCCCTTTACGTTTATTCTCATTTAATCATCACAACAACCCTACAAGGAGGTACTGTTATTACCCACACATCTAGTGCTTTTCTCCAAATATCACACTGCTTGTCTTGGCATCTAAAAATCAATCTCTGTTATTTCCATAGAGGGAGAAGGAGAACAGGTAGTGGGAGGTGGGGAGAAATTAAAAAGCTCTCAGGAATATCAGAAAGACTGTGTAACCATAGTGATTAAGAAAATGACTCGGGCTTCAGACAGGTCTGAGTACTACTTCTAGCTTTTCCATTTCCTGGCTGTGTAACTTGAATGAATTTGTTTAAGTCAGTTTCCCAATCTAAAAAAAAATGAACACTAAAATATACTCCATAGGTTGCTTGGTAAAGATTAAATCAGAAAGAATGTAAATGTTGTCTATTAATAGTGATTCATGAGGGAGGGATTCCTGAGTCTTGAGATGGGTGCACATTTGCTAGGGCTGCTGTAACAAAGTCCTGTGAACTACGTGGCTTAAACAACAGAAATCTACTTTTTCACAATTCTGGAGGCTAGAAGTCCACGATCAACGTGTTGGAAGGGTGGGTTTCTTTTAAGGCCTTTCTCCTTGACTCACAGGTGGCCATCCTCTCCCTTCACATGGTCTTCCCTCTGTAACTGGCTATGTCCAAATTTCCTCTTCTTCTAAGAATACCAGTTATACTGGATCAGGGCCCACTCTAATGATCTCATTTTAACTTAATTAACTTTTTAAAGACCCTGTCTTCACATACAGTCACACTGTGAGGTACTGGGGGTTACGACTGCAACATACGAATTTGGCAGGGGGGACAGGGGACACAATTCCTATTAAGAGAAGACTTGGACCTACAGAAGAATTGCTAGCAGGTAGTCATGGCCAAATGGTTAAAGCAATAGATTTGAAAATACATTGCTGATAACCCTAATCATTAGGAAAGTTCATTTCCTTCCTGGCTTTTTTCTTTGCACAGCTACATATATTATATGTAGTTCTGCATTCTGCTTATTTTACTTTCTTAGCATAAGAACTTCCCTATATAATTTCGAAAGTCTTCAGTTAAAGTATCACTTTGGGTGGCTGGATAAATAACCCATGGAGCAAGTGCCCCATAGATTAACTTTTGCCCTATGTTTAAGATGATGTAACCTTTGCCACATGTCATTTCCGGTCCTTCCAGCGCTAAGGCAAAGCAAGATCCTCAGAAGATGAAACTACAAAGCTGTGCGCTGCAGATAAAGGGCATGGCCACCCGGGGGATCTTGTGGCCCGTGGGACCCTCTGGAACTGAATCAGGCCTAGATCCCTTTTTCCCTTCCCACTGGCCAAGCATGTCACAGCCCAGGACTCCTCAGCGGGGATGTCGTCAAGGAGGCAGGGCTGGTTTCTAAGCAATCTTCTCTTTCTGCCAGGCACATTCCTACCTTCCCACAGAGGATCCTGCCTGTGTGTCAGCTCCTGGGCTCCGGGGAACTGAAGGCCGTTCTTCGTGGTCCTTGAGCCCTTCTGCCCCCTTCCGTTCACTAAGCCCAAAAGATGGCCAGTGTCTTAACTTCCTTCACCTAGATGAGCTCTGCCTGCTTTTGAACTTCCTATCAATGGAATCACAGACACGCATGCATGTGTCCTCTCCGGTATCTGGCTTCTGCCATTCCACCTTCAGTCTGTTGGATTCACCCATGTCGTTGCATGTCCCTGGAGTTGATTCATTTCATTATGTGAACATAGCCCAGTATATGAACAGTGCTGCCGGGAACATTCAGTGCGTGTCTCTCGGTGAATGTATCTTTGTTGCGTCTATACATCACAGTGGAACTGCTGTACTGCCAGACTGTTTTCCAAAGCGATTGTCCCGTTTTTACACTCCCACGTCAGACTTCTACCTCTGTGTGTGTGATAAGATATGCATAACATAACATTTACCATTTTAACCATTTTTAAGTAAACAGTTCAGCGGCACCAGGTACATTCTACAGTGTTGTGCAACATCACCATTATCCATCTCCAGAACTTTTTTCCATCATCCTAAACAGAAACTGGTAACCTTTAGTGACTTGTTTATTTCACTTAGCATAATGTTTTCCAGGTTCATCCATGTTGTGGTATGTGTCAGAGCTTTATTCCTTTCAAAGGCTATGTAATATTCCCCTGTGTGTTCGTACCACATCTTGTTTACTCATCTCCTGATGGACACTTGGAATTGTTTCCACCTTTTGGCTGTTGTAAATAATGCTGCTATAAAAATTTGTGTATAAGTATCTGAGTCCTTGCTTTCAGTTCTTCTAAGTACATACATGAGTAGAATTGCTAGGTCATATGGTAAATCTACATTTAACTTTTTGAGGAACTGCCAAACTGTTTTTCATATTGGCTGCATCATTTCATATTCCCATTAGCAATGCATGAGGATTCCAATTTCCCGAGATTCTCGTCAACACTTGTTGTTTTCCTTTTTTAAAAAATAGCCCTCCTAGTGGGTATGAAGTGATATCTCATTGTGATTTTGCTTTGCATTTCCCTAATGACTGACGATACTGAGCATCTTTTTTCATGTGCTTATTGGCCGTTGTATATCTTTGGAGAAATGTCTTTTCAGGCCTTTGCCTGTTTTTAAAATTGGGTTGTATTTTGTTATTGAGCTTTAGGGGTTCTTTATATATTCTGCATATAAATCCTTTTTATTTTATTTTATTTTTTTTCAGAGACAGGGTCTCACTCTGTCGCCCAGGCTGGCGTGCAATGGCCCCTTCATAGCTCACTGTAATCTCGAAACTCCTGGGCTCAAGTGATCCACCTGAGTAGCTAGGACTATAGGTGCATGCCACCATACCTGACAATTTTTTTTTTTAATTTTTTATTTATAGAGAGGAGGTCTCCCTATGTTGCATAGGCTGGTTTTAAACTTCTTGCCTCCAGTGATCCTCATGCCTTGACCTCCCAAAGTGCCAGGATTATAGGCAAGAGCCACTGGGCCCAGCCTATACTCTTACATACTATGTGAATACTTTCTCATGTCCACATTACTTTTATAGTAAAAAAAAAAAACAAAACAAAAAACCCTCATCTCTCATCTGTTAGCCTTTCTTATTTTGAGGAAAGATTATTTTTAAATAAAATAATAATAATAGTCTGAGACTAAAGGACAGCCTTTCCAAAGGATAGCTGGGGGCCTTCACCCAGTATTTCTGTGGGCAGGGACAGCACTGTCCCGTGGTCCTTGTCAAGCTGCAGCCTAGCAGGAGCGTGAGCACCGGGTAGCGCGTGGTGCTGATTGGGCCCAGGCTGTGGCTCCTGGTGGTTCCCTGATTTCATGCTGGGGCCACAAGGAAGGGCAGGCAAGAGCATTGACTGTGAATAGTTTCTAGTGTGTGTCTTGCAGTCAGGCAGACCCGGCTTTTGAACCTGTTTTCTTATCTTTGAAAAGGTACTAAGACGGACCTTGCTGGGATAGTTGTAAGGATGAAATGGGCCCAGTCTCTGGCTGGGGAATGGTAGCTATTAATTCAGAGTACTCGTTTTAGGGCAGGCAAGCGGGGGGATTCAGAAGGAATCACTGAAACAATCAAAGGTTGTCCAGAGTGATCTGTGTGGGCCACAGGATGTGTATTGTGTGTAGATAGACTCGTGGCCTTCAGAAAATCTTCTGCTTCTAGGTAGGACCTTGAGTCAACCCTGTGTCCCGTGAGGCCACCTGGGGCTGATGTGACTGAATGTCTATGATCTTGGTTCTCTGGCCTCATGAACAAAGAGGGATTTGGCTCACAAACTGACCACCAGGTGGTCCACCTCTTGAGACCAAGCTTGGAAGCCCCATTTGACACTGGTATTGGTCACACTGCTGGTTAGAGGAAGTAAGCCAGGTCCCCTGTCTGCAGCCACTTGGTAACAATCCTTGATCCTTGCCTCCCCTGCGGTAACTTCCAGAAGCCCTCCACCCCCTTCCTAATTACTCTCTTTCTCCCTTCTCCACAGTATTCCTGGGCTGCGCTGGGCAAGAGTCAGCTCTGCGTAGCACTGGTGACCACGACTTCACTGTGCTGAACGGCAGGACAGTCCAGGTAAAACCCGGTGTCCACCTGCAGGACAAAAGAAAGATGTTCTCTGTGCCTGCCTAGATTGCTGTGAGCCACGGCCAAGTTAACTCTTTAGGGGAGGGGTGTTAGCCCTCAGCTGCCCACAGCTGTGAGCATGAGTGCCTGTCTAAGCAGGGTAGTGCTTCACCCAACCAGCAGGGGCGCTGGGGCAGGCCCCTGGGGCAAAGAGCTGCCCTGTGAGGAATCGCCCAGTGCAGTTCATCCCTCGGAGCCCCTCTCCTACCGCCCTTCCCTTCTTTCCTGTAGCATCCAGGTTAACCCCAAGTGAGCGCAATTCCAACGCAGGACTGCCAGTCCCACGAGCCTCTAGGAAGATGGACCTGAAGCACTTGGCCGTACTTTTTTGTTTCTTTTAATATTTTGAATAGCTAATATGGCCACATGGTTCAAAAATAAAAAACATTAAAAAGTTATACAGACCGGGTGTGGTGGCTCACGCCTGTAATCCTAGCACTCTGGGAGGTCAAGGCGGGACGATTGCTTGAGCTCAGGAGTTCGAGACCAGCCTGAACAAGAGCAAGACTCATCTCTAATAAAAATAGAAAAATTAGCCGGGCGTGGTGGCGCATGCCTGTAGTCCCAGCTACTTGGGAGGCTGGGGTAGGAGGATCACTTGAGCCCAGGAGTTAGAGGCTACAGTGAGCTATGATGATGCCACTGCACTCTAGCCAGGGCAACAGAGCAAGACTCTGTCTCCAAAAAAAAAATGTTATGCAATAAATTATGTCTTGTTTGTCTTCATCTTCTAAAGCCCTCTCCACCCCTCAAAGAAGACACAGATAACCTCACTGTTGCCAGTTTCTTCCCTTCCAGAGTTTAGTTATCTACATTTTATACTTCTATATTATATATTTATATTGTATATTTATATGTTACATATTTTGTATATATACAGATATTTAAAAACCTTTTCCCCACATTTCTTTTACATAAAAACTAACATACTAGTCATGTCTGTACCTTTCTTTTTGTGCTTAACAGTATATTACAGCAGTACAATGCCTGCCTCCTTTCCACAGATACCACTGTTACTAGTTTCTTCTGTTTCCTTCTACATTTATCTATGTATAGGAAAATCTGAATATGTGGTCTTATTTCCTTACCTCTTACACAAAAGATGGAACAGTGCCTGGCACATATTAAGTACTATGTAAATATTTGTTAAAGAACATACTAAACTATATTAAGTTGTTTTGTACCTTGATCTTTTCATTTAACAGTATGTATCAAAGATCTTTCCCTGTCAGTCCACAGACGGTGTCCTCATTCTCATTTTCAGAGCTGCACAGAAACCCACCAGATGGATGTGCTGTGGTGTGTTCCAGTATATTCCACTGGTCCTCCACTATAAGTGAACACATAGATTATTTCCAAGTTTCCTTTTGCTATAGGCCCATCTGGATCTCTCTCCTAATCCTTAGCTCCTGTAGGTGAGATGTATTGGGTGTGTTCCAGCCCTTCGCACATCTGTGTTAAGGGGTCTTTTCTCCTTGCAGGAGAGGAAGGCATTGAAAATCTCCCCATCCAAACGTGTCTTACGAAGACGCAAGAGAGAATGGGTGGTCCCGCCGATATCTGTCCCTGAGAATGGAAAGGGTCCCTTCCCCCAGAAGCTGAACCAGGTAAGGCTGCCTTCTCCCTGGGAGTCACTGATGGCTGCGGCCCCATCCCAAGGCCTGCAGGTGAGGTTTCTTGCCACTGAGTGCCGGGGCCTACAGAGCAAAGCCTCTCTCGCATAGGAGCGAGTTCTAATAAGGCAGTGTCCCTCCCCACGTCTCCGCAGAGGATTCTCTGCTGCAATCATGAGACATCCATCACTCCGTCGCTCTGTCAGCTGCCATTTTCTTTCGCTTCCAGCTCAAATCTAATAAGGACAGAGGCACCAAGATTTTCTACAGCATCACGGGCCCCGGGGCAGACAGCCCCCCTGAGGGTGTCTTCACCATAGAGAAAGAGACAGGCTGGTTGTTGTTGAACAAGCCGCTGGACCGGGAGAAGATTGCCAAGTATGAGGCAAGTAGCCTTCAGCATCTGTGTAAATGGCCCCTCAGAAGTGCGGCCCCGGGGCCTGGCGCGAGGTCAGCACCGGGCTGACCCCAGACCTGGGTACCCGCAGCTCTTTGGCCACGCTGTGTCGGAGAACGGTGCTTCAGTGGAGGAGCCCATGAACATCTCCATCATCGTGACAGACCAGAATGACCACAAGCCCAAGTTCACCCAGGACGTCTTCAGAGGGAGCGTCTTAGAGGGGGTACTGCCCGGTAAGAGGACTGGGGAAGGGACCGCTCTGGGGTTGCTGGGCCCAGACCCATAAGTGCTGGCAGATCCCACCACACCTGATTTCCTCATCTGTGCATCAGATTACCTGGGATCTTCTTAAAAGTCCGGATTCCCCACTCCACGCCAAGATTCCTAAGTAAGAATGATCCCAGAGTAGAGCTCTGCAATCTATATATTTGAAAATTTCCCTGAGCTTCTGATGATCAGCCAAGTTTGGGAACCACTAGCTTCAGAGTTGCAAAGACCTAGATTTGAATCTTGGCCTCTTTAGTGGCTATGACCCTGGGCATATTCTTGACCTATGAGCCTTAATCCTAATATCTAAAAATGGGAATATCAACCTTGAAGAATCGTGAAGATTAGAAATAACATGTATATTCTTATGCAATACAAAGCGCCTGATGTGAGGCTCTTCAGTTACTCCAGCTATGAGGAGAGCAGCAAAGCCTGGGAGGAGTTAGAACGTCGTTTGTGGAGAGTGAGGGTGGCAGGGGCCAGCAGGTGACAAGGGAGGTGGGTGTATATCGATGGTCTCCTGTCAAAGACAGGTGCTGCTGGGGAGGGTTCTCCCGCTCCTCCCTCTCTGAGTTGTGGAGAATTACAGAGAAGTGTGAGCTGGTTAGACTGACGATAGCAGAAATGAATTACCAAAATAAAAACAGTGCTTAAATAAGATGAAACATTTTTCCCCCTTTATATTCAGGAAGCTTCAAATTTGTCAATTCAGACTGAAATAGTGCCTCAGAGTGTTCCTAGGTCCCTGTCTTGCTGCTCTGCTGTTTCGGCTTCTGTTTCTAAGGTTGCCTCTTGGTTGCTGCTGGGGCTCCAGCCATTGCGTCTGGAAGGGGCAGAGGGTGGGAAGAGCAAACCCCAAACTTGCAAAAGCACTTTGCCCCAAGTTGTGTATCCCACTCCTCAGAGTTTGTTCTCAGGGCCACAGCTAGCTGCAAGAGGGGATGAGAAATTGTCTTTGTCCTCGGTGGGCCTGTGCCCAGCCTGAAATGAGGACTATGTCCCTAAGAAAGGAGGGGAGTCTAGAAGACAGGTACCAACTAGCGATCTCTGCCAAAGATCAGAAGATGGGTCCAAGCTGACAGGCCAGGCGCGGAGCCTCTCGGAGTCCCAGAGGAGCCAAGGCTGGGACCGAAGCTGGGAGGAAAGGTACTCACTCACCCCTTCTCCTCTCCAGGCACTTCCGTGATGCAGGTGACGGCCACGGACGAGGATGATGCCATCAACACCTACAATGGGGTGGTCGCTTACTCCATCCATAGCCAAGAACCGAAGGACCCGCATGAGCTCATGTTCACCATCCACCGGAGCACAGGCAGCATCAGTGTGGTCTCCAGTGGGCTGGACCGGGAGGTGAGTGGCCCTTAGAGGGGAAAGTGCTGCCCACCCAGGCTGGGGCCCGACTCTCAGAGCAGAAGCTCCTGTCCCTGTCCCCAAAGCGCAAGCAGAACCGTGGGACCCAGGTCAGCTGGGGTGGCTGCTGTTGTGTTCACAGGCTGGTGTCCCGCAAGCTGCCAGGCAATCTCCGTACGTCGCCTGAGGCCGAGGAGGCAGCTGCAAAGTGCAGACTTTTGATGTTTTCTGGAGGTTTTCTCATTTCCTCTTGGAATGGCTCACTTAGTGTGCACATTGCCTAAACCTGTCCCTTGTGTGCTACAAAGTAGAATTAGCTCCGTGAATATTGGAGTTGCCTCCTGTTTCCTAATTAACACCTTCGCCGGAATCCTCACTGGAAGCGCTCATTCTAGAGCAGCCAGACGTCGGGCAGTGCCCAGCTTTCCCCAGCACCACCCTCTGCTGCCGTTCCTTCTGGCGGTGGGCAGGGGTGGGCCGGGGAGTCAAGAGAACATTATGAGAGGGAGAAACACCCTCCAGTCCACATCCCCTGGAGGCTGTGCTTCCCGGAGCTCAGTGAGGGACCCCTCAGGCAGCACTCACAGGGGGCTTCCCTCTCTCTCTTTCTCCCCAGAAAGTCCCTGAGTACACACTGACCATCCAGGCCACAGACATGGACGGGGATGGCTCCACCACCACGGCAGTGGCAGTGGTGGAAATCCTCGATGCCAATGACAACGCCCCCGTGTTTGACCCCCAGAAGGTAATGCCCCACCCTTCTTTCTTCCCTCGTCGGATAATTAAGAACTGAGGTTCTTCCTTTCTCTTGAAACTCTGGAACCAACCTGCATTGCTTCAAGTCCCCGTCTCACCACTTGCTAGCTGTGTGACCTTAGGTAAACTACGTAACCTCTCTGTGCACCATTTCCCAGTCTGTGAAAAGGAGGTAACAGTAATATCTGCTGCATTGTTCTGAGTTTTGAATAAATAATCTATGTACATTTCTTAACACAGTGCCCGGTAAATAAGTGCTTGATGTGAAAATCTTTGTTGATATGAAAACTTACTTGCCTCACACCACACCTGCCTGCCTTCTCCCTGTGCATGCTTGAACACTAGTGGCAGAGGACACTCCCCCTTCCATCTTCAGCTCTGGCCACTGGACATATTTAGCCCTGGTTAAAATTTTGCTCTGAGCAGCAGATTTCCCAGGCTTTGCCACCTGTCCCAGAACCTCCAGGAAAGTTCCTGGTCAGTGCCCCAGTGCGATTAGGCACCTATCCCTTCTTGCCACCTTCCTTATAACTTTCTGATCTCGGCGAGCTAGGTAGCTACCCGTGGCAGGGCCTTGGGCACCCAGACTGGTGAGATTGCTGAGTCAGGCCCCTGCGTGTAGGGACAGCTGGCCTGAGATTGGGGTGGTCTGTCTCAGCCCCTCTGAGGCTGATGCCCGCGACATTCTGCGCCTGTGTGTGCCCTGAAAACCCGCTAAGTGGGCTGTGATCCAGGAAAGGGTACAGGACGTGGGGCTCCCCTGAAATTGGATGGAGGATTCCCAGATGCTGCAGAGAGGAACAGGCTCTCTGGACAGTCGTTCTCTCTGCCCTGATTGCGCTGTGCTTCCCACACTGGCAGTATGAGGCCCGCGTGCCTGAGAACACAGTGGGCCACGAGGTGCAGAGGCTGACAGTGACCGATCTGGATGCCCCCAACTCACCGGCGTGGCACGCCACCTACCGCATCGTGGGAGGTGATGACAGCGACCATTTTACCATCACCACCGACCCTGAGAGCAACCAGGGCATCTTGACAACCAGAAAGGTGAGTCAGTTTGGCCTTTAGACAAGGGCCATTCCTGGGGCAGCCAGGAGTCAGGCTGCAGTGAGCTACGATTGCACCACTGCACTCCAGCCTGTGCAACAGAGTAAGACCCTCTTAAAAAAAAGGGGGAAGAAAAATCAGCCTAATCTTTACTATGAAGTATAGCCTAGTTTGAGAAGCCTTTTTTTTTTTTTTTTTTTGAGACAGAGTCTCACTGTGTTGCCCAGGCTAGAGTGCCATGGTGTCAGCCTAGCTGACAGCAACCTCAAACTCTTGGGCTCAAGCAATCTTACTGCCTCAGCCTTCCGAGTAGCTGGGACTACAGGCATGCACCACCATGCCCGGCTAATTTTTTCTATGTATTTTTAGTTGTCCAATCATTTCTTTCTATTTTTTTTTTTAGTAGAGATGGGGTCTCGCTCTTGCTCAGAGCTGGTTTTGAACTCCTCACCTTGAGCAATCCACCCGCCTCGGCCTCCCAGAGTGCTGGGATTACAGGCGTGAGCCACCGCGCCCAGCCCTCCACAAGTTTTTAAAACAGCCCTTAGGGGCTGCCACCACCTAACTGGGAACCAGTATTCTAGTGCTTAATAGTTATCGTAATCCAGTTACCTTTGGAATGATCTGAAGGCCCCATTAGATGTCCACCCAGGAAACACAGGAGGCATTATGGGACAGGGAGGGGGCAGCATTGTTGCTGGTGGGGGCCTCAAGCCCCCAGTATTGGGGCCACTGATACCCACTGCGCTGCGTGGGGTCTCCTCTCAATATGGTGGTTCAGGTCCTCCTTCCTCTTCTCCTAGGGCTTGGATTTTGAGGCCACGAACCAGCACACCCTGTACGTTGCAGTGACCAACGAGGCTCCCTTTGTGGTGAAGCTGCCAACCTCCACGGCCACTGTAGTGGTCCACGTGGAGGATGTGAATGAGGCACCCGTGTTCGTCCCACCCTCCAAAGTCATCGAGGTCCAGGAGGGCATCTCCACTGGGGAGGCTGTGTGTGTCTACACCGCCCAGGACCCTGACAAGGAGGATCAGAAGATCAGGTACTCGGGAGCTGGCCTCAGTCAGCCAGGTGCACTGGTACAGTTGGATGGGTTGTTTATTATGGCCAGCATTTGTTCTAATTGCCAAAAAGATGGTTAAATATTTTGTTTTTTTGAGACGGGGTCTCGCTCTGTTGCCCAGATTGGAGTGCAGTGGTGGTGCTATCACAGCTCACTGCAACCTGAAACTCCTGGGCTCAAGCGATCCTCCTGCCTCAGCCTCTCGAGTAGCTTGAGTCTACAGGTATGCACCACCATGCCCAGCTAATTTTTAAAATTTTTTGTAGAGATAAGATCTTGCTATGTTGCTCAGGCTGGTCTCAAACTCCTGGCCTCAAGTGATCCTCTTGCCTCAGCCTCCCAAAGTGCTGGGATTACAGGTGTGAGCCACCATGCCTGGCTGATGGTTAAATATTTTGAATGTCACCCCTGCATAGGACCTCTTTTTCCTACCCTCCTTGAGACTGAAGGCTCCAAGCAGGGGTGCAGGGCGCAGTATTTCCTCACTCTCTCATATCTCCCTGCTGGGACCCCCACCTGCTGCGTTAGGCTCCCGTCACAGGTGAGACGCAGTTTCCACATGATCCTGCCTAGGAGCCCAGAGTCTGTCTGCCAGGCGGTATGAGGAGGCCTTGAATGGTGACACCAGAATTCCAAGTATTCTGGGGGTGACTCTTCTCAACTTTTCCTCTCCAGCTACCATATCCTGAGAGACCCAGCCAGGTGGCTGGCCATGGACCCAGACAGCGGGCAGGTCACTGCTACGGGCACCTTAGACCGCGAGGATGAGCGGTTTGTGAGGAACAACATCTATGAAGTCATCGTCTTGGCCACGGACAATGGTGAGAGCTTCCTCCCCGCCCTTTCACAGAGGCCACTTTTGGTTCCTAGGTCACATGACACAGCATGCCCCCCGCAGGCAGAATGTCAGGGAGGGTGTCTGCAGACCGGCACAGAGAGTGAAGGGGTCTTTCAGAGGAATCTTTTAAAGACTGGTCCTCGGATTACTGGCCGTGATTCCAGTTCCCTTAAAACCCAAGACTTAGTAGCATTCTGAAGATTCCCCTTGGCCTGAGTTTTTGGTTCACTGCGCCCTGAACTGACCTGTCAGCTTCCCCTCGTGACTGACTGACAGATAGGGGCAGCCTAGAAAGTGCCACGAGTGATTAGCAACGTCACACCATGGTGGACGGGGGTTTTGCTTGAGCCGTAGTAACACAAGGCCTGCAGGCAGGTGAGCTGTTACAGCGGAGAGCATGGAATCTTCTCTGAAGCTGAGCAGCAGTCCCTGGAGTGGCCCTGAGGGGAACGGGTTTCACTGTGTGGCTGTGGTGGCTGTGTCGGGATGAATGGCTGCGACCGTGCTGTGGTCAGTTAGTAACGAGAGTGGCGGCTTGACTGGCAGGTATCTGCTGCGTATCGAAAGCCGATGCACGGAAGGTCTTGAGAGCTCGGAGGTGAGCGGTGAACAGGAGCCTCCCGGGGCTGGTGGAGTCGGTCACGGGGAGCTTAACGTTGATTCCTCAGCCCGACCAAGGGCAGGTGCTGAAAGGAGGTCGTGTGTCATTATGAACAGGGAGTCCTCCCACCACGGGCACGGGGACCCTCCTGCTAACACTTATCGACGTCAACGACCACGGCCCAGTCCCTGAGCCCCGTGAGATCATCATCTGCAACCAAAGCCCTGTGCCCCAAGTGCTGAACATCACGGACAAGGACCTGTCCCCCCACACGTCCCCTTTCCAGGCCCAGCTCACACGCGACTCGGACATCCACTGGACAGCAGAGGTCAATGAGAAAGGTAGCTAACGGGTGGGGGCAGTGGGCAGGCGTCTGTCCCATACCAGGACCCTGCACACGTTCCTGTCCAGCGTCTTGTGGGTCACAGAGGTAACGGTCTCCTCCAGAGCCTCAACCAGATGCTAGGTAACAACCTAGCGTAAACCTCTGGAATTCCGTAGGACCCCAAAGTACCGTTCTAGCCCAGTCACCTTTCTGTGCCGATGGAAAAGGTGAAGCCCAGAGAGAGAAAGAGCGACTCATCCCACAACAGCCTGCGAAGAGGCTACTGCCCTCCCTCCCTCTCTCGCTCTCTCTCTCTCTCTCTCTCTCTCTCTCACACACACACACGCGCACACACACATTTTACAGATGAGGAAACCATGGCCTACAGAAGTCTAAAGTCTAAATGTCTGGCCAGGAGTGTTATGGCTAAGAAATGATGTCACCAAGATTTTAATGCAGGCAGTCTGGCTTAGCACAGTGCTCTACTGTCTACTATTTTTTGAACCCTGGTGATATACAAAATGCTTTTTCCTTTTTTCCTTGTTTAATATTTCTACCCAGCTCTGCGGTTAGTATTTTAATCCCTACTTACAGATGAGATGAGGCTTGGAGGGGTTAGATGGCAGGCCCAAGGGCGCAGAGTAGGTGAGTTGCAGAAGTTGGAGCCAGGCTTTGCCTCCAGGGACCTGGCCCCCCCCAGCACTGCTCCCATCTGCCTCCTTGCCCTGCTCTTTGCAATCCACCAGCTGAGAGCTTCTCAGCCTTCAGTGATTTTTTTTCAGTTGTCATGAGAAGTGGAGAAGGGTCTTAGTGGCATTGAGTGGGTGAGGACCCAGGATGCAAGAGAAAGGTGGGTCCCGCCTCACGTGGCAAATAAGCCCTTGGAGAAGCACCGCCCGGCCCTGGTTTAAAGTGTTTCCCCATCCTTCTGGGACTGGGGTTCCCCAGAAGGGAAATGGGGCATCACTACATTCAGATTCCTTCCAAAGAAACCGAATGCCCAGTTTCTGTCATTGCTGCTGAGGCTGGCCCAGAAGGGACTCAGGAGACCCCCTTCAGATGCCCACATGGTCTCATTTCTCTGACTTTTGTGATCCGGGTGTATCTGTCCAGCACCTTTCCCTTGAGAAGCCCGAGTCGGTCTCCTGTCACCCCCTTGTGGCCTAGAGGCCACTTTTTTCCTCCTTGAACATACCGTATTAGAACTTGAACTCTGGGCCCAGATTGCCTCGGTTTAAGACCTGACTCCTCCTTTCACTAGCTTTGTGGCTGTGGGCAAGTTACTGAACCTCACTGTGCCTCAGTTTCCTTATCTGTAGGATGGGGTCAATACTTGTATCTACTTCCATAGCGTTATGGTGAAGATAAATACGTGAATACACGAAAAGCATCTCGTGTGGCATGTCCTGCTCAGTAGATGGAGCAGCCAACGTCCACACCGTCATTCCAGCAACAGCCGCAGAGCTGGCTCTGTCCGAGTGTGAGCATCGTGGCCAAACCCCAGTGGTATCAATGTCCAATGATATTGACACCTGGTTCTTGTTTTTAATTTCATTTTTCTCTTTGCCTTTGTCCTATTGTCAGGGAAATTAATGCAGGCTCTACCCCACGTGACCTCAGGCTAGTTACCTGACTCCCGAAGCCTCACTTTCTACATTCGTAAAATGAGGATAATAGCAGTACCTGCCTCAGAGTTGTGGCGCGGATCAGGGCCTGGCATGTGATAAGCATCTGTTTAGTCACTGCCACCATCAGCAGCAGCAACGGAGAAGTCAGCCCTGCAGCGTGGTAGGGATGTTTTGGTGACGTTCCCTGTGTTGGCCTTGGTCATGGTAGACCAAACACTCAGTCCACAGAGCCACCCCTGCTGCGCGTGCAGAGTGGGAATAGGGGCAGTTCTGCCTTTGGCCTTTGTACTAAGAGGAGCCAGCGAGTGTGTGGAGCATTTTAACTGAAAGTGACCTGAGGTCAGTGCTGGAGTAAGCGGGCAAGCCTGGGGCAGGCGGGCTAGAAACTTGGGGGTTGTTTTGATCGCCCCAGTGACTAATCCTGGTGCATAGACGTGTGACCCCGCAACACGGGGGAAAATCCTGGGTGATGAAAAATGTTCCATCCAAGTTAACGGCTCCCCTCTTGAGAAAGGTCTAAAATGAAGGCCTTTCTGCAAAGAGGCCCCAACCCTGTATTCCTCTCCTACAAACACAGCCCTGTCCCCACTCTGGGATCACCACGGTCTCCCCAGAGGTGCTGGCTGTGCCGGCTGCAACAGGCCTTGCCTCTGCTCTGTGCTTACCCTGCTGCCCCTGGGCCCGTGAAGGCCAGTTAGCCCAACGCCTGTTGCGGCCTCATTTCTGGCTTCCCTGAACTTGCGTGTGGCCACTAGTGCTGCGATAGCGCAGGTTGCCATCCTGTCTGCTCTGTGTAACACCCACACAACCAAGTCATGTGCATTTGGATTTATTACAATTGAGTGCTCACTTGGATATATAGGTGTTTCATATATTGGAATTCAATCATACAGTTGAGGTATAAATATTTATATTTATATTATTGTAAGAGCAAAAATAATTTATTTCTTTCCCAGTAATTCTTTCCGTGATGGTGAGTTTTGCTTTAGCCAAATATCAATTTCTATCACTTGGCCAAAGTGTGCTTTTGGAACATTTCTCGCTGTCGCCCCACGCAGAGCCTGTGTTCTCAAACCTGCGTCACGGTGTACTCGGTTCCCACCGCTGCGTATCCCGTGGCTAATACGTGATCTGTCCACGCCAGGTGACACAGTGGCTTTATCCCTGAAGAAGTTCCTGAAGCAAGACATATATGACGTGCACCTTTCTCTGTCTGACCATGGCAGCAAGGAGCAAGTGACAGTGATCAGAGCCACCGTGTGTGACTGCCATGGCCACGTGGAGAACTGCCCTGCACCCTGGAAGTGGGGTTTTATCCTCCCTGTCCTCGGGGCTGTCCTGGCTCTGCTACGTGAGTACCAGGTGCCCTCCCCTCTCTGAGGACGGAGCAGTTAAAATGTGCGATTATACCCTGAACTTCTGGGACTAAGGGGCCACCAATATTGCTCATCCACTCCTTAAACTCTTAATTCTAGGAGCATTATTCTGTCAGTAGATTGTTTTTTTGGTCAGTAGATATTTCTGGAGCTTCTGGAACATGCCAGGCTTTGGGGACACAGTGGTGAGCAAACAGACTTGGCCCTGCTGTCAGGTCATCTACAGGCCTGAGCAGTGGTTCTGAAAGACCAACAGCATTAGCACTACCAGGAATCCGTTAGAAAGGCAAATTCTCAGGCCTCACTCCAGACCTACTGGTTCAGAAACCTTGGGATAGAGCCCGGGAATCTGTGTTTAACAAGCCCCCAGGGTGTTCTGGTACATGGTAGAGTTCGAGAACCACCGGTCTAGTGGGCAGAAGTGTCTAGTTAAAAACAAATTTCTTTGCTTTAAAGGTAGAACCCATCACAGTTGCTTTTTCCACTCTGACTTGATCTTACGTAGAAGACACACATCAATCAGATATGAATACGACAAGAGCGAGCTTTAGTCAACATACTGTGCGCCCAGCACTGCCTCAGGCGCTGGGTGCAGCACTTAGCACGGCCGGTCCTGCCCTTGTGGGGCTCACGTCCCAGTGCAGGGAGCGGGCAGCAGACAGTCTGGCAGAGGAACGGGAGTTGCCATGGAGAACGGGAAAGCAGGGGACGGGATGGAGTGGCCAGATGGGGTAGGGGGTATGGGCAGGACAAGCCTTGCCAGGAGGGAATGTTCAGGTGAAGACCTGGGGTGGATGAGAGAGAAAGTCGTGCAGGGATCCGGGATCCAGGCAACAAGTGCAGGAGCCCTGAGGCAGCTCTGTGCTTGGCGCGGAGGAGCAGCAACGGCTGGAGTGGGAAAAGCAAGAGGGAAAAGAGTAGGAAAAGGGGTGAGAGAGGCGACGTGCTCGGCGGGTCATCACGTTGGGCCTAGGTTCCCACTGAACAGACGCTGGGGCGAGGGTGGAGACGGGGAGACATTTAGGACGCCGTTGCCGTGATTCGGATGGGAAGGTGACCGGCAGCTCAGAGCAGGACAGCAGCATTGCGGTGGTGAGAGGGGGGCCGTGTTTCGAGGTAGAGTCAATTCAGGTTGATCTGTGGCATAAGGCAAGCGCCATCCGTGATGCCAGGGCTCTTGGCCTAAGCAGGTAGAAGCGTGGCTCCGTCTCCTAGCTGGGGAAGGGAGTTGCCAGGCAGGTCCCGGTGGGGATGGCAGCGGGCAGTTAGACCACAGGCCTCGGGCTCAGGGGAGCAGGATTTGTCTCTTGCCTTCCCCAAACTCAGTGGGGAGGAGGAGAGATTACAGCCTCGCCCGCAGGGGTGTACATCCTGAGAATTTATGGACTCCCAAGGAAGCTAGCTCTGTCTCTTCTGGCCGGAGAGAGACAGTGGTTCCATCAACAGGCAAAAAAGTAACGTGTTAAGCAGTGTGGTGTGTCCTCCTACATTGAACTGCCATGCAGACAAGGCCAGGCGGTGCCCTCTTAATTTAACATGGGGCTAACTGGGTGTAGTCACGACAGGGAAAGCAGCCAGTCTCCTCGTGTCCAAATAGCCTGCCAGCCTTTCAGACCATGTCTCTAGAAGCCAGTCCCTCTCTTAAAATTCCAACGTAGCATTTACACCTAAGTGCAAATTACGACTCCATATCAGAGGTTCATTATCTTGCTTAAGGTTCAGTGCCACCAGTGTGGGACGCCTGACAGCAAGCATTGCAGGTGGGGTAACTTCCAGGCAGGTGTGATGTTGAGCAGAGACCTGAAGGGTGAGAGCCGTGTATATGCCGGAAAGTGCCGGGCGAGGAAAGATTCCTAAGTGGAAACCGCTAGACCTTGGGGGGCAGTGGGGGCACAGGCCAGGGCCCGCTCTTCAGCCTTGAGGAGGAGTCGGGGTCTCCCAGTGCAGACAGAGGTAGTGTTGAGCTCTGGCGACTGAGCGGAGGGCTTGGCCAGCTGTGTGTTGTGTTCATCCCCTCCCCCCACTCCTCAGTGCTCCTGCTGGTGCTCCTCTTGTTGGTGAGAAAGAAGCGGAAGGTGAAGGAGCCCCTTCTACTCCCAGAAGATGACACCCGTGACAACGTCTTCTACTACGGCGAGGAAGGGGGCGGCGAAGAGGACCAGGTAGGGTATTGGGGCTCTGGGGGATGGAGGTGGGTGCCCTCAAGGCCACTGGCAGGGATGGTTGGGTCAACCAACTAACCAATTAGCTGTGCCAACCAGACCCTGGCATGGGGTCTCCATGCAGGATCCAGCCCCGGCGCTCCCCTTCTGAGAGGGGTCTGGGCCACCGCTGCAGTCTCCTTGGCCCTAGGCAGGTTAACCCAGAGCCTGAGCTTAATTTGGGGAGGGCGGGGAGGGTCGAAACTAGGGCTTTCAGAAACCACCGGCCTCATGTCTTCTAAGACCTACCTGGGAACCAGAGCATCCACGGCAGGCGGGGGGTGCAACGTAAGTGGTGAGGACGGGGAGTCCTTCTCAGTCCCATGCTCACCTTCCTTTCCCTAAAGGACTATGACATCACCCAGCTCCACCGGGGGCTGGAGGCCAGGCCCGAGGTGGTTCTCCGAAATGACGTGGCACCAACTTTCATCCCCACACCCATGTACCGTCCTCGGCCAGCCAACCCAGACGAAATCGGCAACTTCATCATCGAGGTGAGGCATGGCAGGCCAGCCTCGGGCACCCCTTTATTCAAGCCTTGCACCAGCAACACAGAGAACGAGTATGGGCTTGAGTCTTGCATCCGGGTTCAAATCCTGACTCCACCAACCAGCCGTGCGACCTCTGGCATATTTGAGTGACTTCTGGGGTTCTCTTTCCTCCTCCAGAAAACCCTAATTTGCAGAGTGCTTAAGAATGATTAGGACTAATTTATTCATTTATTCAACAAAAGTAGCAGCAGTTGTTAGAATACTCGAGCCAAACCTGGGTTTGAATTTTTGCAGACCCCAGTGATTCCAGTGTGGAGCAAAGCCTGGACCTCTTACAGGTCCCTCCCGGGCCTGGACGAGCCGGCGCCTAGAACGGTGCTAGTACAGGCTTCTCAAACCTGCCCGCACGTGGGAATCCCCTGGGGAGCCCCAGAAACCACTGGCGCCTCTGCCTCATCCCCAGAGGTTGTCATTTAATTGCTCGGGGTGTGGCCTGGGCTTCAGAATGTTTGAAAGGTTCTCCAGGTAATTTAAGTTGGGAACTACTGACCTAGCCTGTAGCATTTATTAGGTAACAATAGCTATGATTGCCAGGTACCATTCTAATAAGTGCTTTACATATATTTGCATATGTTCATTTATTCCTTTGAAACTATATGAAATGTCACCGTTTTACAGACAAGGAGACAGAGGCACAGAAGAGTTAAGAGACTCACCCAGGGTCTCTAGCATGTGGGGTCTGAGCTCTGGCTCAGCTGGTCTGACCACAGAGCCTTGCGCTCGGCCACTGGCCTGTTCACTGAGCGCTTGCTGCGTGCTGGTCCCTGTGCTAAGTGCTCGATGTGGATTATTTCATTTCAACCTTCACAACCTTAAAGGAGGGGAGGTGGCCTCCCAGACGAGGAAACAGAGGCCCCGCCGCTCCTAACCCCTGTTCTGTCCCGTAGAACCTAAAGGCGGCAAACACGGACCCCACGGCACCGCCCTACGACTCCCTGCTGGTGTTCGACTACGAGGGCAGCGGCTCGGACGCCGCCTCGCTCAGCTCCCTCACCTCCTCCGCCTCGGACCAGGACCAAGACTACGACTACCTGAACGAGTGGGGCGGCCGCTTCAAGAAGCTGGCGGACATGTACGGCGGCGGCGAGGACGACTAGGCCGCCGGCCCTGGGGCAGGGAACTAGACTTCAGGCCGCAGTGGCATCTCCGAGGGGTCTCCGTCTCCCTTCTTTCATCCAAGGCCTTTGGAGCTTGTCGGGAAGTGGCTTTAGCAACTCGGAAGGCAGAGGCTTGAGTCTTGGAGGGGCTGGCTTCCAAGCCTGTCAGAGTGGACGATGTGGGCAGCTTGACGTCAAGCTGGGACCTCTCCGCCTAGGTCAGGGTCGCCCCAGAGGCCGAGTTTCCAGGAGTCTCTCGTCTGCCATAAAATGCTCAGCCCCCTGGCCTGGGCCTGCTCTGACCCGTGATGACTTCGTCTCCGGAATGGACCCTTCTTAGAAAGAGGCCACCTCTTAGTACAACATGAATATTTTTAATGCTGATTTCGAAGAGTTAGAGGCGGGTCCTGGGCCGTCCCCTCGGGTCCTCCGGAAGCACAGCCAGAGCTGCCGGGCTCACCAGCCCCCACCATTGCTCTGTTTCCAGGCCCCAAGACCTCCCACTCGGATGGATCACTGCGTTTTTATACTGCGCGTGTCTAGGTTGTCCTTTATTTTTTATTTTCCCCGTTGTGTGCTATAGATGAAGAGTGATGACAATCGTGTAAATGTACCGGAACTTTTTTATTAAAGGAACTTTTCCCAGAGGTGCCAGAGGAGTGAACTCTTCTTTTTTAATAGAAGCTTTATTGGCATCTAATTCACATACTACACCATTCACCTATTTAAAGTGTACAATTCAGTGGTGTTTAGAATTTCCCGAGTTGTGCAAAGGGAGGAGGCTCTCTTAACCCTGCTGGCCTCGTCCCAGCGTCCTCCAGATGGTAGAGGAAGGGCAGGATTAGCTTCCATGCCCCAGCTTACGGGTGGGCTCGGGTGGAGGGGAGACCTCCTGCCCTCCTCCCTGCAAAGCTGGAGCTGCTCCTCTGTGGGAAAGAACCATCAACCTCCTCGCCCCTGGGCCGAGCCCCACCAGAGCCCAGGGGAGGTCTCTCCCCGCAACAGCGGCTGCTCCCTCCTGCAGTGCCGTGTGTGACACCTGGTCATCAAAATCAAGCAAAACAGAAAATTAGAGGACCCAACGAGGATATCAGTGAAATCAGGACATTCCTGACAACGCCAGAGCACAAACGCAGAAATACTGTTGAAGAGGCAGCAGCGGTAGAACAGTTCCATTAGTGTCCCGGCCGGGCGCGGTGGCTCAGGCCTGTAATCCCAGCACTTTGGGAGGCAGGAGGATTGCTTGAGGCCAGGAGTTCAAGACCATTTGTGTCTTTGCTAATGTGAAGTTCAAGATTTTCTTTGCAATGAATCAAAAAAGAATCCGAAGTGAAGCTGAAGGAATTGCTGACGTTGAAATCAATGTTTACTTCCCGCAAGAGTGACTCATTCTGCGAGGGCCTGGAGCTCCCAGACAGACCCTGCACCCGCAGCATCACTTGCTGAATCAGACACGGGGTGGGGCCCTGCGGTGCTTCAGCAGCCTTCGGGTGGTTGTGATGCACACTCAAGTTTGCTCGCCGGGCTGAAGGATGAGGCTGAGGGTGCCCTGAATCCTCAGACCCTGGAGATGGGGGAATCAAAAGGGAATTAAGTAGGATGAGAAAACTCACCTGTCCTTGGTACCCAGCACCCTCGGACCAAAGCCACCTCCTGCCACTCCCACAGAGCTGCAGCCCCGGTTTCCTGCTGCTTTCGCTGATAACAGGGCTGGGGGAGGATTAGGTGTCTCTCCCAGTAGACACCTGCTGCCCCTTATCTTCCTCTCCCCCTAGGAAGCCTGAATCAAGCAGGAAACCCCATCTTCGGCTGAGGCTAATAATAAAAGCAAACAGCTCCTGCTCAGATTGGCTTTCCCCTGAGATTTCTGGAGGAAAAGCAGCCTTTCCTGGCCTAGCCTGGCCTCTGTGGATGGATCTAGACTCCCCTGGCAATGGAACCAGTCGCCAGCGTCTGAGTGGTTTGGAAGGAAGAGCCTGGGCTCTGTGATGGGGACGATGTTAAGTCGCTCTGTCACCCGCGGCCTGCTTCTCATCTGCACGTGGAATCTTGGGACTCTGGTCTTTAGTTGCCTGAAAAGAAATCAGAATATTTGCAGTGAGAAGTCACCAGTGCCGACCAGTCACAGTGGCTATGACACTGACCATGAACAAGCCATAGGGCCTGCCATGCTAGCAAGGACCGCCTGAATGTCTGACTCGCTAACCCTTCACGGGCAGCGCTTTAGCAGTTGGGTGTGCCTCCTTTTTAGCCTTGCGTGTTACACATTTTGCATTATACTTTTTCATAACAGGGCATATGGGACTGCCTTATTGCCCCCAACACATCCAGCTTGGATGTGTTGTCATTTATTTACTCTCACCATCATCCATGGACATCAGTCATTCTAGCTTTTTGCCCTTAATGTCAAACACCCTAGGACATCCACCTTTGCAGATGTTTCAAAGCCAGTTCCCCAATCTGGTGGGGGGTGAGAGGGGGAGCGTGGTCCCAGTTGAGGTCAGGGCTGCCTTGAGTGGCGGGGTCAGTTTTGGATGACGGGCTGGTCCTGCAAGGACCCCTCGAGCTCTTTCTACTAAGTGATCTTTTTTTCCCAGACTTTTAAAAGCCAAAGTCCCAGAACCCAAGTCCAACAGAAAAGCTAATAAAAACAGAGCTTTGCTGGAAGAAGGGGTCGGGGGTACCCAGAGACTCTCTCTCGCCTCATCTTCCCAGTGTGTCTCCTTATGGACCCCAAATGCAGAGCAGCTTGAAAATTGCCCCAATCCAGCAATTTTACAGATGGAAAATGACAGGGGCTGTAAAGAGGGCACTCCCTTAGTCCCCTGCAGTGGGGACAGGGATGGGTCAGTGCCCACGCCTCACTTCACACCATGCCTTTTCCCTTGTCACTAACCCCAAAGTCCTTTCCTCCTCCCAACGGGCTATAGATAGGACCC
The DNA here is from genome assembly GCF_000956105.1 of Propithecus coquereli. Lineage (NCBI taxonomy): Eukaryota > Metazoa > Chordata > Mammalia > Primates > Indriidae > Propithecus > Propithecus coquereli. The sequence continues at coordinate 3,311,714 of NW_012152729.1, read as the reverse complement.
GTCTACCCAGGTGGGCTTTGCCCAGGCCCTCAAGAGGACTAAGGGGGTTGTGTCCTCCTTATTCCTGGAAGGTAGGTAAGGAGCGGAGGCCCCGGATTCCTGGCCCCCGCGCCAGGCATGGATCTCCTCGCCCACTCCAGGCCCCCAAAGGGGCACAGGGCGGAGGCCCAGCCAGGGATCTGCTAGGGGGCGGCCAGTCAGGGAGGGACCCTGAGGTCAGCCGGGCAGTGAGCCTGCCATTGAAAGGGTGGGGGCAGTCACCCTGGGAAGCCCCTGTCGCAGCCCACACCCCGTGTGCAGTTCCAAGCTCACTGGGGAACTCCTAGGGGTCAACTCCCTTCAGACTACGGGCAGAACCTACCTCCTGCCTCCCGCCAGAATAATCCAGCAAGGAGGCCTGGGGCAGGGCACAAGTTCACATCCTGGCACTTCCAGGCATGAGGCCTTGGACAAATCACTTAAACTCTCTGTGCCTCAGTCTTCTCATCTGTAAACTATGGGAGCAATCGTGTTAGTTAATACCTGGAATGTGCTCAGAGGGTGCCTGTCTGCAAGCGATTGGTATTGTCACCACCTCGATTGTGGCGGCTGAGGGGCTGGCAGGGCCAGCTATTGCTCCTTTGCCTCCACATTCACGCCCTGGGCGGAGGCTGCGCTCCCCAGCACGAGGAATTCCCCGAGATTCCCAGACTTCTGGGAACATCCTTGGTCACGGTGGTTGTGGTTTCCCCCAAGGCCCAGCAGAGGGCGCCGTTCACCTGAACTGCAGCCACTGCCCGTCGCGCCTCTCAGGGTGGGACAATCGCACTAGCTGCCACGTGCCCTGTAAGGAACCGCCTGGGACGTTCTGAGGAAGATAGTGGTGGTGGCGGTGGTGGCGGCAGCAGTAGCCGCTGTGAAATGTTTATTGCACTATGACTGGCCATGCCCGTCACATACGTGGAGACGGTCACCACCATGGGGAGAGAGCTTTTATGGTTCCCTTTTTAAAAGGAAATTGAGAGTCAGATTAATGGCCACAGACAGCCGGGAAGCAACAGAGGCAGTTTTGGGATCTAGGTCTTCTTGCTTCCCAAGTACGAGCTCTTTGTACTATTAGAATAAAAACCTCCAGCTCCAGATGGGGCCGGACAGGCAGGCAGTAGGGACGCCTTCGGGTGTTACTTACCGCCCTCCCCAAGGCAGCGGTGGCCCCCAACCCCGAGCCTCTGTGGCCCAGACACAGAAAAGCCGCAGCATTCGCAGCCACTTCTGGGGTCCCCTTAAATATGTGGCCACCACCCTGGGGCTTTTATTCATTCATTGAACAATTATTTACTGAGCACGAATTCTGTGGCAGGCACTGTTCTAGGTGCTAGGGATACAGAAATGCAGAAAACAGATAAAAATCCCAGCCCTAACGTATGGGGGCCTCTGGGCAAAAATATGTGTAGGGCTCCTTGTGTGTGTCAAGGCCATAAACTGTTAAATAAAAGATATTCTACGGGCACGGTGGCTCACACCTGTAATCCCAGCACTTTGGGAGGCCGAGGTGGAAGGATCATTTGAGGTCAGGAGTTTGAGACCAGCCTGGGCTGTAGAGTGAGACCCTGCCTCAAAAAAAAAGGGCATTCTATCTCCCTTATTTGGACAAGCACATCTTCCAGTGATCTGGAAGGCCAAGTTTAAATCTGGATTCTTAGGCACAGAGTACTAGGCCAGAACGTGGCCACATGGGGAGCATTATCCCGGCCCAGGAGCAGTGGCCAGTCCTCTTCTCTACGCACCCCAAGCTCCAGCTCCACCCTGCGCCACAGGAGTCCTCGTGCACATGTGAGTGTGGCCCCCAGACCACATGTCCATGTTCCCTCCACTGACCCCCCAAAACAGCCTTCCATCGACCACCCCTGGGGCCTAGCAGTACACACATGGGCGGTGCTGCCTGTGCTCAGGACAAGCCTGGGGAGGGCCTGGGGCCATTGGGGCAGGGAATGGTCTAGAGGGCAGGGAGGGGGGACGGGTTTCCTTAGCCCCATGGGGAGGGGCAGAGGCCCTTCCTGCCCAGTCAAAGGGGGTCCTCACCGGGAGACAGACCACAAAGGAGACGAAGCCGTAAAGCAAGTGGTAGAGTAGTGGGTGCGTCTATGGAGAACAGGGCTGGGGTGGGGCTCGGTCCTAGTAGCCGAGGGAGGCTTTGATCAGAAGGTGGCATTTGAGCAGAGGCTGGAGGATATCGGGGAGCAAGTGTGCAGGGACCACACCTAGGTACAAGGAACAGCGAGTGCACAGGCCTCGAGGAGGGAGCCCTCTGCCCGGACTCACAGGGTTCCGCGGGGAGGCTGGTGTGGCTGCAGCAGGGTGAGCAGTGAAGTGTGGTTGGAGGCGGGGTCAGACAGGTAAGGAGCGGGGCTCAGGTGCGCGGCCCGGGCTGGAGGCCGAGTTCAGGGCAAGGCCCAGTCCCCCAGTCCTGGAAAAAGGCCTGACTCAGCGGCATGAGGCTGGCGAAACCCGATTCTTCCTCTGCGGCGTCGCAGTCGCGGAGGACCGAGCGGGCCTGCCCAGGCCTGCCGCAGCTGCAGAGCTCCTGGCCGGGACAGCAAGATTCCTCTCTCGGGACCCCAGGACTGACCTGGGAGCCTGTCAGAGAGGACCCCCCAGTATGGCGGAGCAGAGCCGTGGTTAAAAGGGCAGCCCCTGGAAGTCACGGACACGGGGGTGACTCACCAGCGTGACCTCTCTCAAAGCTACAGGAGGCCCTGCGAGGTGTTGCAAAGGCTCTCAGCGTCCAGCGCTGACCCTGACCTGCGGTTCGGGTTCAGTAAGCGGTCACTGCCAGCGTTATTGTTGTGGCTTTCGTTAGGCCCCCAATTTAGGGGGGCAGGGGTGCCGCCCGCCCCCTCAGCTGCCCCGGCATTCGCTGTGCCCGCTGCCCAGCAAGCAGCAGGGGCGTGGCGGGCGTGGGGGGAATCTGAGAGGGGTGGGTGGGTCAGGAATGCCTGGCTCCGTTCCAGCCATGCCTGTCCCTGCTGCCTTCCAATAAACCGGGGCGGCGGCTGACAGGGCGGGGCAGGGGAGGCCACTGTGTGTTACCCCGGCAACCTGACGACCAAGGCACGCCCGGAAGCCGAGGCTAACTAATCACAAGAGTGGTAATTCTTAGAGCTTCCATGAATTAAGCCCTTACCATGTGCCTGGCAATATGCTAAAGTGTCGCTCCAAGTCAAAACCAAATTTCCTCAGGGCCTTGTGCCCTCTGGATGTCTCTTGCCCTCCTCACCTACTTAGGTAGCACCCAAATATCAGCTGCTCAAGACGCCATCTCTGATTGCCCTCCTTAGAACTGCACCCCTGCCCCGCCATGCACCACGCCTTATTTTTCCACTTCTCTCCACACTGTACTTTCTACTCTGTTTGTCCTGTTGAGCGCCTTTCCCGCTCTCTGAATAAACCCTGTGAAGGCAGGGGATTTGTCTGTTTTCTTCACTGCTGTCTCCCCACCTCATACAGTAGTGCCTGGCACATAGTAGGTGCTCAATAAATATTTATTAGAAAAAGGTGCTTTACAACCTTCCAAAGCAGATTCCTTTTTGGAGCTGAGGAAACCAAAGGCCCCAGGAGATGAGGTAGGTTACCCGAGGTTGTGCCCAGATGGTAAGCAGCAGAGATGAGACAATCGAGGGACACCATGTGACATCTCATTTAACCCTGGCAGCAGCCCTGAGTGTCGTTCGGATTATTCATTTTACAGAGGGGGAAACTGAAGCCGGAGAGCGGCCGAGGTGGGAGCTGAAGTCGGTGGTGTCTGTCCTGGCCAGGCCACAGGGCCACAGTTTCCTAGAAGGTGGGCTCTGTGCCAGGGGCAGGATGTGAGATAATCTTAGGTGATACATGAGCAAGGTTTTAATATACTAAATGGCACTGAATCCCACAGAGAAAAAGGCTATTTCCTTTTCAATTCTCTTTCAGTCCTGCTTGCACTGAGGAAAGGGTCCCTTTTCTGCACTTAGCGAGGCTGAGTCTTTAGTAACTTTCATTCTTTCTTTTAACCAGAGAAAGAAGGCCTAGAACTTGAAGACATTGTTTTGTTGTCATCGTTATCTTTACTTTGTAGTTATGGCAAACGATGCTGGTTTTCCATTTATAAAATTGCCAATGTTTTTTATTTAAAATAAATTTCTTGCTGCTGGGCACGGTGGCTCACGCCTGTAATCCTGGCACTCTGGGAGGCTGAGGCGGGAGGATCCCTTGAGCTCGGGAGTTCCAGACCAGCGTGAGCAAGAGCGAGACCCATCTCTACTAAAATAGAAAAAATGTAGCTGGGCGTGGTAGCACACACCTGTAGTCCCAGTTGCTTGGGAGGCTGAGGCAGGAGGATCGCTTGAGCCCTGGAGTTAGAGGTTGCTGTGAGCTAGGCTGATGCCATGGCACTCTAACCAGGGTGACAGAGCAAGATTCTGCCAACACACCTGGCTAATTTTTCTATTTTTGGTAGAGACGGGGTCTTGCTTTTTTTTTTTTTTTTTGAGATAGAGTTTCATTCTGATGCCCGGCCTATAGTGCCATGGCATCCTAGCTCACAGCAACCTCAAACTCCTGGGCTCAAGCGATCCTCCTGCCTCAGCCTCCTGAGTAGCTGGGACTACAGGCATGTGCCACCATGCCCAGCTAATTTTTTTGTATATGTATTTTTAGCTGTCCGGCTAATTTCTTTCTATTTTTAGTAGAGACGGGGTCTCACTCTTGCTCAGGGTAGTCTCGAACTCCTGAGCTCAAGCGATCCTCCCACCTCCGCCTCCCAGAGTGCTGGGATTACAGGCATGAGCCACAGCGCCTGGCCTGGGGTCTTGCTCTTGCTCAGGCTGGTGTCAAACTCCTGGCCTCAAGAGATCCTCCTGCCTTGGCCTCCCAAAATGCTGAGATTACAGGCATTGAACCATTGGCAAGGTCTCTTAATTTACTTAATTATTAAATTTAAATCTAGATAGCCACATGTGGCTAGTAGCCACTCTATTGGACAACGTAAGTCTAGAATAGGAAAGAAAGTCACGAGAGTGGTTAAGGGTGGGGCAGAGCCCTCCAGCTTCTGTGCGGAGAATGGATCTGAGAGAGGGAGAGGAGGAGAGGGGAGGCCCCACGTGTCTTGCACGGGCAAGAAGCAGAGACAAGCTGGGAAGATGAGCTGCAGGGGGCAGCGGAGGGGCTGGCCACCCCGTCGCGGGCAGGGCTGCAGATTTCCCCACCCAGGCACCACCAATATTTCAAAGGCATGATCCTTTGTGCCGGGGCTGTCTTGTGCACTGTAGGGTGTTTAGCAACCTCTCTGGCCTCTACTAACTGATGCCAGTATCACCCCCAGCACAGCGGTGACAACCGAAAATGTCTCCGCACATTGCCAAATGTCCCCAGGGAGCAAAACTGCCCCAGGTCGAGAAGCACTCGGCTAAGAGTGACCAACCTCAGACTAGCAGATGGGAAGCCAGGACAGCCCTATTCCTAACGGGGCAAGGGAGGAAATGGCCTTTCGGCCCCCAGGGAGGGCTGGAGCCCTGGAGGAGGGTCCACATGACAGGGTGCAGGACACAGCACTGCCACACAGCCTGGCAGGCAGGGAGTGGGGGAGTGATGTTCCCATTGCCCCTTTTCCTGCCAGCCAAATCCAGATACAAGGGAGCCAGGGCTGCCCCTGGGCGGGGGGCAGGGGGTTCACCAGCACGGTCGCCCATGCCAGTAGGCTGGGGAGGCAGTGGCTGGATTCCTGGCCATTTGGGAGGATTCGCTGGCTGAGCAGACACGGGCAGTGAGGGAGGAAGGAGTCACGGACAAGGCGCTCAGCTTTCCGGCCCAGGCAACTGGGCTGATGATGGTGCCATTTTCTGAAATGAAGGAGACAGGTCGGGGAAGGGCAGTGCCAGGTTCTGAGCACTTTGGACGCTTGGAGGTGCCTGTGGGACACGGAGGTGGAGATGTTCAGCTGCAGCCAGGTTACCCCCAGGCGTGGCTGCCGGAGACGGGTCTGGGCTGCACCCGGGCCGGGGACCGCACTGTGCCAGCTTCCCGCAGCCTCTGCCCTGCCGCCCACCCGCTGGGGCCAGGAGAGGGAAGCTGCCAGCAGCTAGCGAGGAAGGAAGAGGAAGAGTGAAGGAGAAGTGGTGGCCCCACGGGCGCTCACATCCTGAATTTCATCTTCCTCACCTCCTCCTCCTCCTCCTCCCCAGGGGGTTTCCCAGGGAGAGAAGTAAAGGCCCAGGGGGAGGCCTTAGTGGAGGGCACTGAGGGGCAGAGAGCAGGGGGCCCTGCTGTGTCAGCGCCTGGGCACCAGGTGGTGGGGGCCCAGCAGCGACAGAGCTCGGGGACGCAGGACCGGGGCTGCCACCCGTGGAAGTTCCGGGAGAGCACCCTCCACCCTGCGCCGTCCCATGAAGCAAGGAGACCACGGAGGTTTCAACAACAGCATCATCCAGAAAGCTAGAATAATAATAACAATAATAACAATAATAATCATAACAGCCCTTGTCTTAAGAGCCTTCTAGGTTCCTGGAAGTCTGCTGAGCACTTTCTTTCATCTGACTCCAGTCGGGTGGCCAGAGCCACCTGATCTCTCCGAGGTGCAGATCCAGTAACATTTCTCTGTGCCACATGGGAAGGAGGTGATGAGACCCATTTGACAGACCAGGCAACTGGGGCTAAGAACAGTCGGGACCTTGCTGAGATTCGAACTCCGAACCTGTCAATTGCAAGGTTCCCAAGCAGCCCCTCTGGCCCAGCGCAGCACCCGCCTGTCTGGGGCCAATCTCCCCTCCTCCTCTTGTGACCTCCCCTCCTTCCGCCCCCCCTTGCCCTCGCTCTCTGTCTCTAGGAAAATTCATTGGTGGGGGGGAATTAAAAAAAGAAAAAAAAAGATTGTATTCAGTGGACTACACTTTATGACCCATGAAAAACATCTGAAAATGCTGACCTATCTCATGCATTGCTTCCACTAAGGAAAAACTATAAAATTAAATCACTTCACTTTTATATGTCTTTCTCTCTCTTTTCCGTCTAATAATTCAATTGACCCTCCATAAAGGGGAAAAGTTTCCTAATCCCAATCAGCATGTCCCGTTGCTCTTGCTCCTGCTGGCTGGTGTGGGGGGGCAGGTTTATTTTCCAGGGATATTAGCTTGACTCGGAACCACCAGGAAGTAACATAAGGGTTTTGATTTCAAGTGTTTCGGAGATGCTTACAGACACTCCACCTCTCTTTTGGGTGCCCACTTTCCTGGCCTGGGCCAGACCCCGAGATTTCCTGCAGAGACCGTTGCAGGGGCCTCTGCGCTGTGCTCCCTTCCTCCCGCGGACTCCTCCCCTGTCTGTGCCAGAGTGACCTTCCTGCAACAGATCTCGTGCCCCTTCTCTGCTTAAACGCTTCTGTTCCGTTCCCATGACCTACAAGATGAAGGCCAAGTGGCATGTCATCAGAAGCCCTTCAAATCCTGGCCTCAGTTGACCTTGTAGCCCCAGCTCCTGCCGCCAGTCCCCTCTCCCCAGGTGCAGGCCACCCAGCCACCCGGGGCAATCCACCCTTCCTGGGTTATGGCTTCCTGCTGCCCCACCTTTGCCAGCTCGCTTCCCCCTGCCTGGAGTGCCCTTCCTGCTCACCCCATCCCTCCCTAAATCTGGCCGATTTTTGTAAGCATTTTCTCTGCAAAGCCTTCCACAACCCCGGGAGTGTCACCATGAGCTGTTCCCCTGACATTCTGTTCCTTCCTCTAGTAGATCTCATCAGGGGCTGGTTTTTATGGTATCATGCTCCTCTCCCCAGGTAGACCTGAAGCTCATCGAGGCCTCTGCCTTGTTACCTCCAGTGCTGAACTGAAATCGGGACTCAAATCTTTCTCTGAGTCTCATCTTCATGTTCCCAGTAAAGGGAGTTAATGGCTGGTCGCTAAGCTCTGAAAGCCACTCTGTCTCTGCTTTTGCCTACAAGCGATGTGGTCCCTGCAAGATGTCACTTCTTCCAGGAAGCCTTCCAGGTTTGGCATCCCTTCTGCTAGAGTTTCTTTAGCACCTGCATTCATGCACTCATCACCCATCCATGTTCCCAGCAGTCTGAGGACACCTTGAGGGCGAGGGCTGTGGGTCTGGTCCACAGAAGGTACCTGGCAGTAGGTCACAGTCGTAGAGCACTTTCAGCGTGCCACGTGCACTCTGAGTGCTTTATGTGTACTAACTCACGTGAGTATCAACACCAGCCCATGAGGGGGATGCTATTAGCCCCATTTAACGGAGAGGCAAACTGAAGCCAGAGAGGTTCTAAACTTGCCCAAAGCCACACAGCTAGTGGAGGAATGAGGATTAGAATCCAGGTGCTCTGGCTTCAGAGCCCAGCTGTTACCCACTCTCTGGGATCAACTGTGTAACAGTGAGGGGAATTGGGGCCGAAGCTCAAGGAGCCCTGACCCTCCCAGGACTCCAGCTCATCTTCCCCCAGGAGATATAATCCGGCCCCAGCCTGCAGGGAGCTGCCCAAGACCAAGGCCAAGGTCTGTACTAAGAAAACGTTGTTGGTGAATAGCATTTTAATAAAGACTTGTTGTTCTTCTCTGCCCTGAGAACCCACCCCATTTCCTGCTGCCCCGCAGGGAGGTCCTGGGAATGGCTGACATTGCTTTGCTGATGAATGAGCTCCGGAGGAGCTTTGGAAACAAAAGACCTCACAGTGCCAGCCCTGCTGCCAGAGCTCTCCTGACTCGTGGCTTGGGCCCAACATACTGCTCCAAAACTGAAGTATGCGCAGCAACTCCACTTGGAGAAATTTATCCTAAAGACCTATCCAGGTAATTCCTCAAAGCTGTATATACGAAAGAGTTCCTCACAGCATTGTTTATAAGAATAAGCATTAGGCCAGGCATGCTTGTAATCCCAGCACTTTGGGAGGCCCAGGTGGGAGGCTCACTTGAGGCTAGGAGTTCGAGACCAGCCTGAGCAACGTAGTGAGATTCCATCTCTGCAAAACATTTTATAATTAGCCAGACTTGGTGGCACGCACCTGTAGTCTCAGCTACTTGGGAGGCTGAGGCAAGGGGATTGCTTGAGCCTAGGCGTTCATGGATGATGCCACGGCACTCTAGCCCAGACAACAGAGTGAGACTCTGTCTCCAAAAAAAAAAAAAAAAAAAAAAAAAATAAGCACTGGAAAAAACCCAGATCCATCAAAAAGGAAATTGATTTAATAAATGATAGGCATCCAAATAGTGGGAAATTATCCAGCCATTAAAATGCTATTGAGGACCTATATTTACTGATGTGGTCGGCTGACCGTGAACTGCTGCTGGGTCAGAACACAGGTTACTCTTTAGAAAAGGGAGAGTAAGGCAGTTTATTCCTGAAAGATACACAGGAACTGATAACAGCAGTTCCCTTGCGGACAGAAAGAGGGTTGCTGGGGGACAGTAGAGAAAGATGTACTTTTTAATCGTATGTATGGACTTAAATTAATCATAGTCTCTGAGTCATAGTACACTTGTATCATAGGTCTGTTCGTGCCCGGTTTTCAATTTCTTTCATATACTCATTTATTTTTTTAAACTGGACATTATTGATTAGACTTATTTATTTTTAACTCTCCGCCAACCCAAGGAATAGAACATCATGATATATCATCTATGGGACCTTTCTGTATCTCACCCCACTTTCTCCAAGATGTAAACCATCTTCTGATGTTTGTGTTTTTCCTTCCCTTGCTTCTTTTGTATAATTTATCACATATGTACATATGATTTAGATAATATTGTATACTTTTAATTGTTACTAACTTTTATAAAAAGAGTATCGTGCTGTATGGAATCTTTTGGAACCAGTTTTTCTATTCAACACAGTATTATTAAGATTCATGTTCAAGACCACCAGCCTGAGCAACATAGCGAGACCCTGTCTCTACAAAAAAACAGAAAAAATTAGCCGGGCATGGTGGCACACAACTGTAGTCCCAGCTACTCGGGAGGCTGAGGCAGGAGGATTGCTTGAGCCAAGGAGTCCAAGGTTACAGTGAGCTATGGTTGCACCACTGCGCTCCAGCCTGGGCAACACAGCAAGACACTGTCTCAAAAAAAAAAAAAAAAGAAATTCATTCATGCTCTTGCGGGTAGCTGCAATCCATTCATTTTTTTTCATTGCTCTGTATTAATCTGTTATATGAATATGCTGCAGTTTTTAAAATCCATTCTCCTGTCAATAGACATTTGCGTTTTTCCAGATTTTCACTATTATGAATAATGCATCTATGATTATTCTTTTTTTTTCTTTTTGAAACAGGGCTTGCTCTGTCACTCAGGCTAGAGTGCAGTCATAGATCACAGCAACCTCAAACTCCCAGGCTTGGGCAATCCTCCTGCCTCAGCCTCTCAAGTAGCCGGGATTTCAAGTGCATGCCACCACGCCTGGCTAATTTTTGTATTTTTTGTACAGACCGGGTCTCGCTGTTGCTCCCAAGCTGGTCTCAAACTGCCGGCCTCAAGCAATCCTCCCGCCTCGGCCTCCCAGACTGCTAGGATTACAGGCGTGAGCCACCGCGCCCGGCCCTCGTTTAGTCTTTTTAACTGCAGGTCTTGAGCAGTTAGTGAAGCTTCAAATTGATTCGCTGAATTGGGATCAGCTTTTTTTTTAAAAATGAGAGAGTATAGAATAAAGTAAAACGGAAGAAAATAGAAAATATCAGAGTACATCGCACAGAGGAAAGAAGTATTATACATATTGTGAAAATTCAACTTCCGTGTGTCCAGCACAATGCAAAATGTCTTTCTCACTGGGGGTCTTGATTGGAAAAGTTTGCACAACATGGAGCTGTTCTATTTTACAGAGGCTGAGACTGAGGCTCAGAGAGGGGAAGCCAACTGCCTAAGGTCACACAGCCGGCCTAGAGTCCAGTAGTTCCTGGCTCCCCGGGCAGTAGCCATTCAATCATTCATTCAACAGATACTTACCTCAGACTGCTCTGTTCCAGGCCCCATCCTGGGCACCAGGAATACAGTGACAAACAAGACAGACCTGGCCCTGTCTTCTAGGGGCCTCGGTTCCCTGAGAGGGTTTCAAAGCAGCTGACGGGGCACATGACAGCCACCATTTACAGATGTAGCCTGTTTTATACCAGACACTGGTCCGAACATGTACTAGCTCAGTTGATTCCTAAATGGGAGGTTCAGTAGTAACACCACCAACCCATTTAACAGATGGAGAAACAGAGGCACAGAGTCACTAATGTGCACATAGCTAGTAAGTGACAGAGCTGGGGTTTGAACCCAAGCAGCCTGGCTCCAGGGTCTGTGTTCTCCAGCACTACCCAATCCTGCCTTTTGGGTGGTTTTTCAGGATAAGCCACAGCCTGGCAGCAGCTCTCGCCGAGGAGCCAGTGGGGGGAAAAGAGAGGCTCACAAGTGGCGAGAATTTGCAAACTTAGCCCCAGCGTCTCTCCAAGTCAGGCTATTTTGGGCTCTTGGCTTTTTCAATTTTATTTTTATTCTTTTTCAGATGTTTAGGTCACACCGCGCCTAAGTTCTGTCTGCTAGGAGGAATGTCTGCAGGAAAACTAGCCTCCAAACCAGCCCCAGCAGGCACAGGCCAAAAGTAGCATTTAGAAGAAGGGAAGTGGCTTCTGGGGCTCCAAGCTGGACTGGGGCTTGCTGGCTGCCTCTGGAAAGGTGGGGGCTCTGCAGATGGCCGGGGGTTTGTGCCGCCAGGGGGCAGGCAGCAGACAGGCCATGCCTGCCACCATTTGGAACTTAGAGAGGATTCTCCGCCAGGTGAGCAGCCTCCTCCTAATGCCTGGAAATCATGCTGTGACTTGAATATTAGTTGTTCTGTACCCAGTATCTGTTCTCTCTTCTCTAGGTGACAGCACTATCATTTTCCTTTAGGAGGCCACATCTCCCCTACTCTTAGTCCATGTGGTCCTGGGAGGTGACTCCTCTGGCCTCACTCCAGGGCCAGGCTCATGACGTCTTAGCGAATCAGAGCCATCTAGCTATCTCTGGACATGGGGGATGGTTCAGAGGTGCGCATAGGCCAAGTCCAGCCATAAACGTGAAACTTGAGACTTTGGCTGCACCTGTTGGGAAAGTGTAGTTCTATACGGCTGGGATTGCTAAACTGGTAAGTTGGGAGCCTGTATCTACTTTGATAAAAGAACCTAAGAATGAAGTCAATTTGGACAGAGCAAGACAGATCCCCCATGACATAATTTGACCACCTGGAGCCATCCATGCCTGAAGTCCATCTATCCTGGACTTTTTAATACATGAGCCATCAAATTCAAATTCCCTTTTTTTTTTTGCTAAGGCACCATGATCCTCTTGCCTCAGCCTCCCAAGTTGCTGGGATTACAGGGATGAGCCACCACACCTGGCCCATGGCGCCTGTTTCTGGCATTTACAACCCAAAGTGACAAATACAAATGCCAAGACACAGCATGGTGGAGGGGAAAGAGCAGTTGACGAGGAGTCTCAAGACTTGGAATTGAGTCAGGATTTCACTACTACTACCTTCTAGACCTCAGTGAAACTGCATGGGTGTCGCTGCCTGTAACAGGGCTGTGCGAAATCAGTGGAGCGTGGATGGAAAAGTGCTGTGTCATCTGTAAAGTGCTTTACAAACTCCAAGGCTCCATAAGCAAGCAGGCAGCTTCTGCTGCATCCAATATGTAGTGGAACAGGTGGTCTAGAAGTGAGTAGTTCCATTTATGCCATGTCTGACTTGCTGTGTGGTACCTGACAGGTGTTTTAACCTCTCTGAGCCTAGGTTCTTACCTCTGAAAAAAAAATGGATCCCTTGATGTCCCCTGGGGGGAGTTGTGAACTGGATTTGGTGACTCCCCTGGTTAAAATCCTGCAGTGGCTCCCTATTGCTCCCAGGACACCGCGCAAGCTGCTGACCACGATTAACCCAGCCCTCGCCCCTACCCCAACCTGGTCCTAATCTGCCTTTTGGGTCTGATCTCCTGCCTCTGACTTCTCCGGCTAGCCTGAGCCCTTCTTGCCTCTGGGCTTTTGTCCAGGTGGTGTCCACTGCTGGTAACACTCTAGCTAGCTTGACTTAAATGTCACTTCTCCCGGGAAGTCTTCCCTGAGCTCCTGGTGCCTCTCCACTACCTAGCCTGGTTAATCACAAATCACTCATCACCAGGGCTGGTCCCCAACCAGAACCACTGATAAGCCTATTTTTTTTTTTTTTTTTTTGAGACAGAGTCTCACTCTCTTGTCTGGGCTAGAGTGCCGTGGTGTCAGCCTAGCTCACAGCAACCTCAAACTCCTGGGCTCAAGTGATCCTCCTGTCTCAGCCTCCCGGGTAGCTGGGACTACAGGCACGCGCCACGGTGCCCGGCTAATTTTTTCTATTTTTAGTTGTTAGGCTAATTTCTTTCTATTTATAGTAGAGATGGGGTCTCACTCTTGCTCAGGCTGGACTCGAACTCCTGAGCTCAAACGATCCACCCGCCTCGGCCTCCCAGAGTGCTAGGATTACAGGCGTGAGCCACCGCGCCCGGCCTGATACGCCTATTCTAGTTGCTAAAATACTGTATTGAAATGTTTCCAAATCAGTTGATAAATAGCTGCTTCCCAGAGTCCTTCAAGGTCTCCCAGGAGGCCCCCACTTCCCCATTATCCAGAACAAAAAGGCAAAGCCGGCACAGCAGGGGGCCTGGGCCCTGTTCTGTCGTGAATGGCTGGTGTTCCTTCTGATCAGCCTGGGGCCCGGGCTCCACCAGTTGTTAGATATTGTAGCTATCACCCTTGCCTATTGCCCTGGATTGTAAATTGTTGGTTCATGGATTCCCGGTTCCCTTGTCTGTTTATTCCAGTAGAGCAAAAGCTCCTGGAGGGTAGGGGACGATCTCCCTTCCCAGCAAAGCACCGGTACCAGTACATGGCAGGTGCAAATGAGGGTTCACTGGAGGAATCAGGAGTGAGTGAAGAAATGAGTCAATCTGGAAAACTATGGGCCCCTCATCCTGAATCTGGACTCTGGAATTTTCTAGGCCTGCACTGGAAACCTTGCCCTTTGCCCAGGTTTTATGGCTGTGGAGGTCTCCACCCTGGTGGGAAGATCCTGCCACCTGCCAGTCTGGTTCCAGCCTGGAGAGCTCCACCCTCCTCTCCTACAAAACCTGGAAGACCAAGACACGGCCCTTCCACATACACACGAGCAGGTAAGTACACACGTGTACACACACACACACACACACACACACGCGTGCACGTTTGCAGGAGTGGGCAATCAGTGCTCACGCACTAGTAAGGGGGCTGACTCATCCTGGTTTACCTGGGATTTTCCTGGGTTTAGCACTGAAAGTTCTATATCCCAGGGGCCCTCGGGCTAGGGCACATGGGAACGGTTTGTCGCCCTAGCACTGGGTTGGCTGGGTCATTCTTTGTGCACGGTGGAGGGGATGGTGACCTTCAGAATAGATTTCTGCATTGCTGGTGCCTAACACAGTGCCTGGTCCATGATGGGCTCGTCACAGCTCTGCCACTTACTCACCACTAAAAATCATGTCACCTCTGAGTTTCCTCAAGTGGGAAGAGGATAGTATCTTCTGCATAGAGATGTCTGAGTTCATACAAGTAAAGGTGCCTGGAACATAGTGCTTGGACATACAAATGAGAACCGTTATTATTTTTATTGTTGTTATTACAATATGAACATGGAAGAAAAGTTTCTAGATTATTCAGCCTGTGAAACAAATAAAAAATAATGGGAGATACAGGGCTACAAAAGTCACCTGTCTGGCCGGGCGCGGTGGCTCACGCCTGTAATCCTAGCTCTCTGGGAGGCCGAGGCGGGCGGATTGTTGGAGCTCAGGGGTTTGAGACCAGCCTGAGCAAGAGCGAGACCCCGTCTCTACTAAAATTAGAAAGAAATTAATCGGACAACTAAAAATATATAGAAAAAATTAGCTGGGCATGGTGGCGCATGCCTGTAGTCCCAGCTACTCGGGAGGCTGAGGCAGGAGGATCGCTTGAGCCCAGGAGTTTGAGGTTGCTGTGAGCTAGGCTGATGCCACGGCACTCTAGCCCAGGCAACAGAGCAAGACTCTGTCTCCACAAAAAGCAACAAATAAATGGGTGAATGGTTCTTTGTCTGCATCCCTCACTACCTTAAGAGCTTCTTAAGGGCAGGGACCATATTTTGTTTATTTCTGTGTCCCCAGTGTTGGAGCAGAATGGCTGGCACATGGGATGCTTAATAAAAGCTTGTTGTTTGTCCTAATGAGATAATGGAGCTGAACAGCCATCAGCATGGTGCTGAAACCACAGGGTGCAGGGCTGATGGAGAACGTGATAATGGAGGGATCTGCTGACACCAGCTGAATCTTAGCATCGTAAAAGTCAGTCAACCAATTTCTTGCTTCCTGATATTGATGCTATGGGAAGCACCAGCACCACTTATTAACTATTTTTGCCTAAAAAAATTGAATCTGAATCAAATCAAGCCTCTATGTCTGAGTACTAGTGTATGTGACATATGGGATAGAAGAACACGTTTAATGACACCTCGAGGATGCATTCCACCAAATACAAAATGTAGGACATCCTACGGGACAAATGACCTAGTGTCTCAAAAAAAAAAAAAGAAACTCTGTAAGTCTGGAATTATATCAAAATAGAAACAAACAAAGAAGGATATGGCCAGGCGCCGTGGCTCACGCCTGTAATCCTAGCACTCTGGGAGGATTGCTTGAGCCCAGGAGTTTGAGATCAGCCTGAGCAAGGGTGAGACCCCGTCTCTACTAAAAATAGAAAAATTAGCCAGGCATCATGGAGTATGCCTGCAGTCCCAGTGACTTGGGAGGCTGACCCAAAAAGATCGCTTGATTCCAGGAGTTTGAGGTTGCAGTGAGCTATGATGACACCACTGCACTCTATCCGGGGTGACAGAGTGAGACTCTGTTTCAAAAAAAAAAGGCCTTAAAAAAAATATGACCTAGCCATTCAATGATATTGAGAAAATATTGTGAATTTTATTAGATGCTTTACCAATGGTATGAGGGTCATGTTTACCAAAATGTCTTCCTCAAAATGCAGGCTGCAATATTTACAGGGGAAATGACATGTTATCTAGGATTGGCTTTAAAACATTCTGCATAAACAAAAATAAAAATGCCAGGGTAGAAAGATGAAACAAGATTTGGTACAAAGTTTACAAGTTACAAAATTATAAAAATTACAGAAAACAATTGTTGGCACCGGGTGATAGATTCATCGGGTTTCATTGTGCTATACATAGTGTACGTTACACTACTGTCTTTACTTTGTGTTTGAAATAAAACTGCTCTTTGCAGATGGGAGTGGCTGAGACGCAAAGGGTGGCACCCCTATCAGTCAGTCACCACCATTTAAACCAGAGGCTGAGCCGCCCGATCCAGTTCCCGCCCCTGCACGCTGGCAGGCCGCCCAGCCGAGCAGAGGTGTGGGAGCCCCCAGGAGCAGCAGGAATGGAGCCTCCTCTTCACACACACCCCGGAGCCTGATCTGGCTGCAGCCCCAGAAATTCCAATTTCCCCGGGGATTCCTTCCCCAGAGGCCTGGGAGTTGGGCTCTTCTCAGCAGAGTCCTGGGGAGGGGCACCCTCTCAGTCTGAGAATTCTTATTACCTCCCCCTTGCCAGGAGATAAAAGGGGCAATCTTTTTTTTTTTTTTTTTGAGATAGAGTCTTGCTCCACCCAGGCTAGAGTGCAGTGACATCATCGTAGCTCACTGCAACCTCCAACTCCTGGGCTCAAGCCATCCTCCTGCCTCAGCCTCCCAGGTAGCTGGGACTGCAGGCGTGTGCCACCACGCCTGGCCAAGAAAGGGATAATCTTTAGCCTCCCAGCAGACCAGTTGCCAGGACACCCAGGAAGTGAAAGTCCACTAGAGACACACCTGCAACGAGGAATGCCCAATTTGCACCAGGCGGCAGGGTGTGTTGTCTACCTGCAGAGATCTCAAGGGCGCGGCAAGGCCTCTGGCCAACGTTTCCTTCCCCTGTTGCCTGAAATTCCACTTTTAGCACTGGACTGGCCCTCAGAGAGATCTCAACTCTTGGATTTTGATTTTCCCTCT
Source organism: Propithecus coquereli (assembly GCF_000956105.1). Lineage (NCBI taxonomy): Eukaryota > Metazoa > Chordata > Mammalia > Primates > Indriidae > Propithecus > Propithecus coquereli. The sequence goes on along the minus strand of NW_012152729.1, from coordinate 3,294,660 downwards.
CCGCAGCTGAAAAGCTAAGGAAAGCAATGGGCCTTGTCACCGGCACCAACAGGTTTGTGTCCAATCTCAGGGTGTTCATAGACACTCCCTCTGCCCTCCTCCCTCGCCTGTTCCCCAAGAAGCCCATCCTCAGACACCAAGTTAAGAGCCCTGGACCAAGTTCACTAACTCCAAAGCTGTCATTCCTTTGAAAGAAGCAGGGTCAATCCCCTCAGCCCTCTTTAAAATGCAAATGACCCTGGGAGGATGGAAAAGATGGGGGTGGGGAAAGGAGCCCTGGGGGTGGGCAGGCTCCGAGGGGCTCACAATTTTGCCTAGAACCAGGAAGACAATGTATTGGGCCAAGAATGCTAATTGCTAACTTCTGTAGAGTCTTTACAAGAACCTTGTGAATTAAGTGCTGTCAAGATCCCCATTTTACTGATGAGAAAACCGAGGCGGGGGAAGATAAAGTGACTTAAGCAACCCAACTCGGCCATCTGCAGCTTAGCTCAACATCAACACCACAGGCTCGCCCACACTGGCTCACTTCATCCTCACAGCCAGGTGTCCCTGTTCGATGGAAGAGGTAACTGAGGCCATCACTGTGTTGCCCACAGTCACACAGGGCTTCACCTCCACCGGGAGCCCCTTGTGTCCCCCCACCAAGTGGTGGTAGTGGTGGTGGTGGTGGTGGTGTCGTCCCTTCCTGACCCTCCCTGGAGCCTGGAGAAGGACTTGCCCAGAAGTCTGAAGAGCTCATCAGGCCTGACCTGGCTTCGGTGCCCCTAATTGTTTTCTAAAATCCTTTTTATTGAATTATCAGAGTGTAATGGAAGAGTCGATGAGAGTCGCTGTGGAGTTACAAGGCCAGGGCTTGCTGGGTAGAAGAAAGTAAAGCCCGAAAGGCTCCCTGGGCCCAGTGATGGTATAAAATATGTATTTTTGTTCCTTCTTGATGTACTTAAAAAAAATTTTTTTTTTTACATAACTGGGAGGAAAAAAGTAAACGGACAGTTCTGCCCCATGGGGGAAACGCCTCTTTCTGTATTTCCATTATCTTGTTTAATGCACAGTCTGGAGCCTTGGTGGGAAAGGAAATGCCAGAGCCTTTTCCCTCTGAGCCTCCCGGTGGGTTAAGAGACAGAAGGAGCCAAGAAGCAGAAATCCAAAAGGCCTGGGTGTGTGCTTGGAAATCCATTAAAACTGAGGGCACAGGTTGGAGGGGGATGGCCAGGCTAACGGGAAACAGCGCCTCATTTGGAGGCAATCTCTCTCCTCTGCGGTTGAGCATGTACCCTCAATGGGCTCACATTCACCTTTAGCTCCGGGTGAAATATTCCAAACTTGACCTTCCCCACAGGGAAGGGAAATAGGAGGTTGGCATTTCCAAAGAACAACTTCCGTTGCAAATGTTTATTGAGCAGTTGCTACTACTACAGGCCAAGAACTCTGCTTAGCGATTGTTTTTGCATTAGCTTCTGTCAACTCATTTATACAGACGAGAGCGCTGACTTGCCCAAGGTCACATAGCTAGTGAGTGGCTGACTCCACATTCTGTTCTGTATTTCTGATCACACTTGGAGGGTGATGGGAAAGAAGGTGTCCTTGTCAGGGTAGCCAAACTGCACTGATGTGGCTGGCCCCAGGCAGTCAGACAGGGAAGTTATCTGAACTAATATTTGCCTGTCTATTCTGTTTGGTTTTTTTTAAATGGGGGACAGCAGGCGTTGGGGGCCACTTGCCCAGGACCCTCGATTCTCAGTCCCTGTCATTCTATTTTGTTTTGTTTTTTTTTTTGGCATTAAATTTTTTTTTTT
>NW_012152729.1:3289073-3291722 GCF_000956105.1 Propithecus coquereli | reverse complement strand
ACGACCCTGTCTCAAAAAAAAAAAAAAAAAGAAAGAAAGAAAGAAAAAGAAAGAAGAAGGAAAAACATTGGTCTTATTAACTGTAATAAGTTAATAAGTTGCCTCACGGCAACATAGGGAGGGAGGCATTTATGATCATTATTCCTGCTTGGCCGGTGGAGAAGTTGAGGTTTCCATAGGTGGTCCTGACCCAATAGATAGATTTGCTGATTCACTAACCCATGAGGCCCTAAAGTTAAAAAGACTTAGTTGCTTTTTTTTTTTTTTAAAGAACTAGATAAAGGGTAAAGTCCTTTCTGATCCCAGGTCTCAGTGAGCCACCGGCGGGCCTAGGATTCGAACTTGCTGGAATCAGAATCTTGCAGGTCCATTACCCGACCCCTGACCCTACCAAAACAGACCAGTGGGTCACCCGGTCGGCGCGAGGCCGGGGGCGGGGCCGTGGGCGGGCCGCCCCCTGCCCTCCGGAGGAAGCCGAGGGCCGCGCCGCGCCGCTCATTGGCTGCGGCCGGCAGGTGCATCCTCAGCCAATCAGCGGTGCCCGGGGCGGTGCCTCCGAGGCTCACCTGGCGGCCGTGGCACAGCCGGGCTCAGTGGCGTTCGGAGCCGCAAAGCACCTGTGAGTTCGCGGAAGTACGTTCAGACTCCAGCCCGGCCCAGCCCGGCCCGACCGCACCCGGCCCCCGCCTGCGCCCGGCACCCCCGGCCCGCCATGGGCCCCGCGAGCCGCAGCCTCTGCGCGCTCCTGCTGCTGCTGCAGGTACGGCGGGCCCCTGACCGCGCGGGACGCCTCCCGGCCCCGCTGTCCGCGCGTCCCTTCCTCTCTCCCGGCGTCGCCGCTTCCCTTCTTCTTAGAAAGTTTGGGTCGAAGGGGCCGGAACGGCCTGAAGCCGCGGCGCGCTCTGGACCCCGCGGCGGTGAGGGCGGGAGGGGGCGCGGCGCGAGCGCGGCTTTGCCCGGCCCTCCAGCAAATACGGGGCGGGGGGCGCCGCGCTGCAGGCTGGGGGGACTCCGGGTTGGCCGCGGTGTGGTCCTGGGGCGGGCGCTGGGGCGCGGAGCAGGGTGGGGGTCGGGATGTGGAAAAGGGGCGCCCCGGTGCAAATAAAGGGGAGCCAGGTGTAGCGGGGACGATCCCCGAGGTAAGGAAAGGGGCATCCGTAGAAAAAAGGCACCTGCCATGTGAAGAAAGGGTGGTAACAGGAATAGGGGGCCCCCGGGATAAGAGGTGGGGTCGGAGGAGGTCGGAGCGCCCCTCGGTATGAGGAAATAGACTTGGGAGCGAGAGCATGCCCAGTCTGAGGAGGGTGGGGGCAGGAAGAGTACAGACGTCTCCAACGTGGGCTAAGTCCTGAGGAGGTGACCCGGCGGCCCCTTCTCCTGGAGCTCCGGGGGGGGTCGGCGGCCTTAGGTCTCGGGACGGGAGAGGATGACGTCCCTGCCCGCCCGGGGCTGGGTGGGGGCTCCTCCCACAATCCTGGCGCCAGGAGCGAGGGAGGGGCGGCGCTGTTGGTTTCGGTGTGGGCAGGAGGGCCCCCCCAGGTCGCCCTCGTTCCTTACCTTTCTCCCCACCCCCCGCCAGGTCTCCTCGTGGCTGTGCCAGGAGCCAGAGCCCTGCTATCCCGGCTTTGGCGCCGAGAGCTACACGTTTACCGTCCCCCGGCGGCACCTGGAGAGAAGACGTGTCCTGGGCAGAGGTGAGGGCGCGACGCTGGTGGCCCTGGGCGGAGTGGGGTGGGGTGGGGTTGGGATAGAGTCGAGAAATTGTGCTCCCACGCCCCTGGGTTGCAGTGGGCCAGCTCCTTCCGTGGCTCAAACGACACCCCCCTGGAATTTACTCAGGTTTAGGGATCTAAATAAACTTTTACCACGATTGAGCAGTGTGGTTGAGCGGGTAGCCCTGCCTGGTTAAGTATATTATAAAGGAGCAGAGGTGCCAGGCACTTATTAGAGGCCCTCTGGGTTTCTCATACTGCCCTGGCCATTTTAGAGGCTGCCTCATTTCAGACTACAAAAACCTGCTGGGTGGGAAGGCGGGACAGGAATATTCCCGTTTTCCAGATGAGCAAATCGAGGCTCTGAGGGTGATGTCCCTTTGCCCAGGGTCAGCAGAGCAAGAATTCAAACTGGCATCTGACTCCCAGGCCCCATCTCTGGGTGACTGAGGAGGAGCCCTTTCTTGGTTTCCAGGGATATGGCTTTTGTTCATAGAGATGAAAACATTTTGATACAGGTACTGTTTCCTCTAAGGAATAATGATTCCCCCCCCCCCCCAAAAGCATGGTAGCTCAGACTAGGGATGAAAACACACACAAACGCCCCGTGTACTTCTAGGTTTATCGCTGTGATAATCTAGAGTTTGCTTTGTTCCCCTTCACTGTTGCCCAGGGGTGGGAGCCAGGGAAGGGGTAGGTTTTCTCCTCTGGTTTCGCTGATTCCCAGGTGCTTACTTTGTATCAAACCACTTTCTCCTCCCCCATGAATTTAGTTGATCGGGGGAGTATCATTACAATAAAAGAAATAACTCTTTAAACAAAGAAATCACCCACAATTCCCCCGAGGGAACACTTCCACTGTATTTATTCTTCCAGCCTTTGGCCATGTGAAAAATCAGCAGCAATTCATGCTGTTGTCTTAGAATTTTTTTTTTTT
>NW_012152729.1:3274269-3275403 GCF_000956105.1 Propithecus coquereli | reverse complement strand
AGGGCATGCGTCTCTGCTTGGCACTCCCAAGTTTCTGCCAGCCCTGCACACCCCTGGTGTAACCTTACCTAATTGGCTTGTCACAAAACAGCTTGCAGTCCGGAGTCTAAAGGTCAGATGAACCGTTTCTGCCCGACACTTCTGGGCGAAAGGAAGCACCAGATCAAAATCTAAACGGATATCTGAGCCGCCAGGGCCATCTGGTTTCCCAGTGTCTGGGTAACACCTTCCTTGCAAGACTCCCAGATACACCCAACACCTCCCACCTGGCATCTCCAGCATCCTCCAGGCCCATTAATTGTTAAAGACCCGGTGTCCATTCTTCCAGTTCTTGGCAGGGCAGAGGAGCCTGGAAGGAGCTTGTTGAGAGATGAAAAAAACTCCAGGACAAATATTTAAGGCCAACTGAATCAGATCTTGGCCAAGATAAAAATCTCACAGCTCCAAATTCCATCTGATCAATAGATACTCATTGAGAGAGCACTGCAGGGCAATAGCTTATAAATCTTTCTGTGAGGTAGATCACTCTGCCTTCGGGAAGACACTGCCTAATGGGTAGCGTTGCCAGATTTAGCAAATAAAAGTACAAGGCACCCGGTTACATTCGAATGTTAAGATAAACAACAGCTAATTTTTTAGTATATGTCCCGTGCAATAGTTGAGCCATACTAAAAAAATTAATGTTTTTTCCTCTCTTCTTTTTTTTTTTAATTTTTTTTCTTCCTTCCCTCTATTCTGATTATAAACAACAACGTATTAACTGGTACTTACTAGTATTGAACTCTTTCCATGAGGCGAGTTGTGGACAGCACAGGTGTGTCAGGCAGACAGGAAGTAAGAGAGGCTGGCTGTGTGTTCAGTGGCTATTGGACCCCAAAGCCTGTGTTCTTTTTTTTTTTTTTCCTAAGTTTTTTTGTAGAGATGGGGGGGATCTTTGCTATGTTGCGCAGGCTGGTATTGAACTTCTGGCCTCAAGTGATCCTACCGCCATGGCCTCCCATAGCACAGAGATTACAGGTGTGAGCCACCACGCCTGGCCATAAAGGCTGTGCTCTTTACAACAGGAAAAGACAACTAACAAGGCATCTGTGACCAGCCAGGTAAAGGGGATGAATCATTTTTTTTTTTTTTTTT
>NW_012152729.1:3269200-3273494 GCF_000956105.1 Propithecus coquereli | reverse complement strand
TTTTGAACGAATGAATGAACACACGACTACATCACCACCTTGGCTTATTTTTTTTCCTCTCAAACTCTCTGTGCCCCGCAACCAGCCCTTGATGTTGATTGTAAACGGGCAGGGAAGAGGTGGTTCCGTTAGAACTTTGTAATATGCTTGCGAAGGCTGTGCGCCCAGTTGGTGGCTCTTGAAGCCAAGCTGCAGTGCTGAGCGCTATCCTGGGGATAGCGTGTTCTGAGTGCTTCCCTCTGAAAGCTGTGGAGGGCAGAGAGGGGAGACCTCAAAACCGAATGTGGAAATGGGAGGGCAGCTAGTCATTTTTAAGTGTTGACCAATTAAAAAGAAATTTGTGGTGTTCTCTTCTAGCTCCCTGTTGTTAATTTCAGTTTCATTTTTCTATGCCCCAGCTTGTACTTGTTACTGTTGGGAGGGCATTAGGCCCCCTCCCTTTCTCTTCCCCTTCCTTCCTCTTGTCTGCCTCAATCTCCAATCCTCCACTTTCCCTCAAGGTTTTGGTAGCATCTCCCCCAAATTTAGAAGGTTCTTGAGTCAGACTGCCTAGATTTAAATCCAGGTAGTGTCCCTTGCCAGCCTAGGGATGTTGGCCAAGGACTTTCGTCACTAAGCCTTAGTTTCCCCATCTGTAAAATGGGCATAATAGTGCTGAGACATCCTAGGGTGTTGTGTCCAGTGCTCAGTGAATATTAAATACCGGAGCCTCTGCAGGACCTGGTGCTGAGACTCTCCCATGTTTTACCTTTGGTTCAAAAGTTCCTTAGGCTGCCTCCCACCCAGCAAACCAGTCAAACCAGTTTCCTCACTCTGCCTGCTTCTGTGTTAAGCAAACACTGCCCTGCAAACAGTGCACTAGACCGAGTGCCTTTGTTAGAAAAGGAAACTGGCAACTGGCGTTTTCTTGCTTGCCACCGTGCTGGGTGCTCAGGGGGGCTGAAATGGGTTTGCCGAGGCTCAGCAAAGGAGACCTGCTCACGGACGTTGTTTAGAACTGGGGTGGGAGGAGTGGGGCAAGGAGTAGCTGGGGCTGGGGAAGGCAGGATGACCTTGAACTTGCCAACTTCTGCTTGGTTTTTAAAAGTATTTCATATACACGTACTTAAGGCTACTTGTTTGTTCTACCATTGCCAAAAATGCTCTGTCCCAACCCTGAGACGGGGTTCACCCAGGTAGCTAAGTATGACATCACCTGGGACATTTCGCACCTGCAGATTTGCCCTCCTGCCAGTTCACTGAGCCCTCTCTGAGGGTGGAGTGCTGGACTTGGCATTTTTAAAAGCTCTCCAGGTATCTACTGCCACCCAATTCATTGCCCTGGACGAGCCCAGGGGCTAGATGTGTGATGAGTAAATACCTGGTGCCAGCCAGGGTCTGGGCATCTGGTTGTCCAGCCTGAGGCCAGGGATACAAGGTCACCCTTGGTTGGTGAGGATAAGGCTGGTGGTGGTTCTGCTGTGCCCATGAAGGAGAGCTCTGTGGCTGCAAGTGGAGTGGACGGGGATGGGGGACCCAGAGAAGTAGCCAGTGTCCTCAGACGTAAGACTCGTCCCCTGCCCTCAGGGAGAGTCCAAAAAGCCTCCGCAAGAGACCCCTTAGCAGGTAATTCCAGTACATCTGAGAATGCCACTGGGCTGGGACAATGTTCAGAAGACATCAGCAGTGGTCACTTTCACCTGCTGGGCTTTGGTGAATCAGAGTCGGGCACAGAAAGGGAAAGGGCGCTGCAGGAAGAGGAAGTGGGTGCCCAAAGGTGTGGTGGCGTCACGGAGGCAGAAGGCTGGAGCTGCGCCTTCCTGGACAAGGAGGGCGGCCGTGGGGGTAGCGGGGAGAGGGCCCAAGGACGAGGCAGCTGCAGCTGGGGCCTTGGGCTGCAGGCGATGGAGGGTTTTCTCTCTCTCCTTTTATTAGGCAAATTATTCACTTGGTTAAAAAATAAGTTTCAATACATATTTTCATATGTAGGAAAAAATTGTACACGTCTTCATGGCCAGTGGAAAGTTTCCTTTCCACTGTATCCACTCTTCACCCAGTTCTTCCCCAGGCCCAGGTAACTAATTCCTCCCAGGGAACTGATTTTATTCCTCTCTCGTGTATCTGTATGGAGATATAAAAATGGTCTTATTTCTTTATGCCAATGTATATTTCATAATATAGGACTCTTTTACACAATGAATGACATATGACAACACTGTTCTGTACCTTGTTTTTCTCCCAACAATGTATCTGTATCTGCATGTTCTCTCTCTATATATACACACATACACACATACACAAAGAACTTCCATGTTTATTTTTTTTGTGTGGCTGCCTGGTGTGGATGCACCACAGTTTACGTAACCAGTCCCTGATAGGTGGACACTGGGTTGTGTCCCATCTTTTAGGAAACAGTACTGCGGAGAATGACCTGGTATATATGTCCTTTTCTACATTCCGGTATATCCGGAAGATGAATTTCCATGGGTGGGCTGCTGGCGCAGGGTTTGTTTATTTATAATTTTGACAGATGTTGCCCTCCACAAGGACTGTCAGTTGCACCATCAGCATCTAGAGACAGCCTGTCTTCCACTGTCCCAGCGGATGTTTTAAGCAAGAGGTTGGGAGAGGCGGTAGGTGGGTGCCTGCTTCTCTGAAGACAAAACAGTTCTGATTTGGGGGAAGACTTCAAGGTTTTCAGCACCTAACTGATTCTAAACAAGAAGTAATTCCAGCAGCTTCTAGAACATTTCTTTGTACCGACACTGGGAATGGAGGAGAAAGTGGCACAAGTTGAGGGGAGAAAATCAGTTCTTGGTTAGGAATCTGTAGAGTTCAAGTGTCTGAAGGACCCAGACATGGAGATATCAAGTCAAAGAAGTATCTGGGAATGTCAGATCTGGAGTCTGAAGAATGTTAAGTTTAAATAAGAATTTGTATAGGACAGTGATCTTTCTTCTCTAATCTTGTGTCAATAGATACAGAGATTTTTTTTTTTTTAGAGACTTTACAAACTGGAGGAGAGTGTTTACTTAAAGGCAGCCAACAAATAAAAAACAAATATTTGTTATCTACTGGGTGTTAGAGGGTGGGTCCTGCCCAGGGCCTTGAAGTCTTGACAGTTAAATCCTCACAGTGGGCCAAGGTGGGAACTGTGATTATCCCCTACTCTAGAAGAGGAAACAGGAGGCTGGACAACTTGCCCGGATCACCCAGCCAGATAGTGGCAGAGCTGGGGCTACCGCCCAGGACTTTGATCTTCCAAAACCTGTGCTTTATCCAGCCCTCCTCTCCTGCCTTGTGCCAGCCTCAGCACCTCCAGTGGGACCGGATTCAGCCTTTCTACAGAGAAGGATTTCCCACCTTCACTTTGGAAAAGCTGCCTTTATACCTTTTGCATCTCACTAATTTTAATTGTGATGCTAGAATTCAGCCTCTTCTGCTTATGGGCAGTTTTCAGCCTGTTTCCCTCTTGACTTTCATTTCCAAGTACATGCTAGCTGAACAGCACTTCGTTTCCTTTCTGACTCTTTCAACTTTCTGAGTCCCAGAGAACCCACCTATACTGCCATTCGAGATTTTGGGGTATGGTAACAGGGAAACTGTCCTAAACAAACTTGGGTTCCAACTGGGACTTACCCAAGCTGCTTGAGCCAGGCAGCCATCTGGCAGTGGATCTCGCTGCCCAACGAGGGAGGACATGCCTGTATCCCTGTGAGCTCAGATGTTACTACCGGGACCTAATAGGGCATCCCTGGAAGGGTTGAACCTGTTCCCCATGAACAAGATCATAAACGGTGGCCGGCTCAGGACCCCGTGGCATAATTGGCCAAGTTCTAGATAATAATTAGCTGGCTTTGTAATTAGGAGAGCTCGTAACAAGCCAAAAGCTTTTGAGATTTATTTTACCTGGCCAACTTCAGAAAGAAGAAGAGCACCTGTTTCTGTGGTTTGGCATTTCACAAAGCCGTGCCCTTTCTCTGTTCCCAAAAGAGAAGATTTTGTGTCTTCACCTTCATCGGTGCAGCAGCCTCCTCTCCTCTCCAGTCTTCCTGCCCCTCCCCCAGCCCAGTCTTTTCTCCACTCTGCAGTCAGGGATATGGGGTTTGAATTTTTTTTTTTTAAAGAGATGGGGTTTAAAGGCCAGGGGTTTTTGTCTCGTTTCATTCTCCGGGCTGTATTGCAGCTAGAACAATGCCTGGCCCATAATAGGTATTTAGTAAGCAACTGTTGAATGAATGAATGAGTGAATGAATGATGTTTCAGGCTGTATATACAGATTTGTGCATCTTTTCTTTCTAGAGGATATTTCACT
>NW_012152729.1:3238452-3266790 GCF_000956105.1 Propithecus coquereli | reverse complement strand
ATGCTCTTTCCAAGCCACCCCACCCCTTGGCATGTTGCCCAAGAGGAATCTGACTCTACTTTTCCAAAGCCGCTTGTGGCAGAGGGATGAGATTGTCCTAAATGGGCATCGTGAGCTCTTGGGCATATTTCTGTTCGCTCATTTGCAGCGTGTATACCAGCACCCCCGGACCTGCTCCTTAGAAAGTAGCCTGGACTCCAGCACGAGGCCTTTCAAAGACTGCGGGCTTCCTCCCCCACAAATTCTTCACCGTGATTGTGTGGGAGTGTTTGAAAAGGGAACAAGATGACCAACGTGTTTGTGGGAAAAGTGGCTTTCATATCAGAGAACGTCACCCCTTGAATCAGCAGTGGGACAAATACCTGGGCACTTATTTTATTGACAGTGGGGCGGGCCCCTGAATCACTATCATTGGGTAGAGGCCTGTCTCACCAAGGTGTTTCAGTATCAAAGGTTGAATCAACCGTGACATCACCCTTTCATAGTAACAGGTATCAGGTGCCAGCTCTTACTCATAAGTCCCAGGAGATACTGGCCCTAGATCTCTTCCCTATTTGCTTCCTACTAAGGAGTTGAGGAGAAATGACGGCTTTCACAGCTGTGCAGTGACGTTCACGTGGCCGGTTGCAATACCGCCCCCCTCCCCCAACTCCCAGACTTGTAATCATGACTAGACTTTCTGGAGAAAATGGAATTTGTGGGTGTACTTTCTGTACCTTTTGCCTTCCTGTCTCAAGGCTGTGTTTAAAAAGAAATCCTCTCCTACACCTTGCAGTTGGGCGTTTCAGAGTTTCAGAGCTTGTCATTTGAGTCTTTGATTTTGTAACTCCGATGAAGTTGTGCTGACTTTTCTTTGGACTTGGAATTTAGTTATGATTTTTCACTCTCTTTTTCTTCCTGCTGCTAATCCTCTCACCTGAAGCATGGGAGTATTTAAGGCTTTGGGAATTCAATACCTGGGAGGCTGTTCAACGTAGGAAACCACATATCACTTGCCAGGTGTGAGGTTTTATTTCTGGTTTTGACAGAGGTTTGACTCTTTGGCATTTATTTCTCTTTTACCCTCTGAAATGAAAGAACTAGCCTCCCTGAACCTCCCTCAGAGAGTGGAGATGAATTGGGGAGGCAGCATGCACGCAGGGTTGCCTGGATTCCAATCCCAACTGGACCCTTACTTGCCATGTGACCTTGGGCAAGTTGCCTAATCTTCCTGTGCCTCACTCCTCTCCCCTGTAAGAAGGGGGTCAACGAGGTTCCTGCTGCATAGGGTTGCAATGACGTTTCAATGAGTTACATATGTAAAGTGCTCTCTGTACCTGGTACAAACACTCTTAATTTAGTTTTTAATGGCTGGGCGAGGTGGGGTGCACCTGCAGTCCCAGCTACGTGGGAGGCTGAGGCAGAAGGATCACTGGAGCCCAGGAGTTCAAGGCTACAAAGAGCTGTGATCGCACTGCTGTATTCCAGCCTGGGCGATGCAGTGAGACCCTGTCTCTAAAAAAGAAAGAAATTAATTTTTATTATTAGATGTTTCTGCTTTAGACTTGCATCAAGGGGGTGAACAAATGTGTAAACACTGAAGGAGCCAAGAGTCCTAAGGATGAGGAAGAGCTACACCCCTCCGTCTCTCTGCTCTTTGACTCCCCAAATCTAAGACACTCCTTTGGCCCATACACCCCTCGAGTGCTGCCCACTGTGTGTGCCGTCATGCAGCCAATCTACGCCAGTTGACAGTCACAACCTATTTGGTTGAACCAGCCTATGAACTTGATTTTAGTATTTTTTCCATTTTGCAGAGGAAACCGAACCTCAGTTAGTGACTTGCCCAAGGCCACAAAGCTAGAAAGTGGCAGGCAGAGATTTGAAGCCAGGTCTATTGACCCCAAAGCCACCACCTGTGTACCTGTACCTGCCTGGTGCTTTTCTGGAGAACTCCAGTTGCCCAGGTCCCCTCATAACCCTTGTTATTATTTTATATATTTTTCCAGTGTCTTTTGAATTAGGAATGTAGATTCTTATCCCCGCCCTCCCAACTTTTAATACAAAAGTTAGCACATTATACACACTGTTCTGCACCTTGTTTTCTTCACTCAGTATATCCTGGAGATTGTCCTCATTATTTTTAACTGCAGTATACTCTTCTATTGTATAGTCAGCTCCCAGTGGATAGTGGCTGTTTTTGATCTTTTACTATCACAGGCGATGCCAAGAGCATTTTAGACGCTGTGAGCAGGAGGTCTGTAGATGTGGAAGTCTCTGCGGCGATGGTTACCAGTGGGACAGATTCCTCCCCCAGCCAGTCCTGGGCACTGGGAGAGGTACTCAGGTTTGCTGACGATGGGTGAATTAGGATCAGGATTAGTCCCACACCGCAAGCAGCTTCTTTCGCCAAAATCGGTGAGCTGGTTTCTGCAGGTGTCCCCGCCCAGCTCCCCATTTAAAGCATCCTGCCAGGATCCTTTAAGCCTTCCCTGGGCCCAGAGTTTTAGGGATGACTGACTTAGCTGCTGGCCTTTTGAGACAGCTGAGAGCCACGTAATCTGCTTTTAAATTTCTGTAAAGGGTGTCTTGTGGCCCCGTGGAGAATAGAATAAAAATGAAATGGAGCCGAAATTGCAGCAGGAGGGACTAGGGTAAGACTTCTGAGACGGGGTTGAAACACTGGAAAGGCATTTTCTGAATATTGACAGTCCTTTTCCAGTTCTGCCGCCTACATCACACCAGGGTCCTCTTGCCTCCCCGACCCGTCCCTGCTGCCTCAGCCCTGTTCTAGAGACTTAATTCCAAGGTCTCTGCAACCCTCACAGACCTCACCCCCCTTATAGAGGAAAGTTTAGAATTGTTTAGCGCTAAACTCACAGAGAAAGTATATTTTTAAAAATCCATTCTTTGGGGTCCGAATTAGAAGGTACCTTAAGAATCATTTAGTTTCTTAGTTTGTACGTGAATTGGCAGGTTCAGTGAGTTTAGCTGACAGCTGGTAGGCATCAGAACTAGAATAATAATATTGTTATTAAACAATACCCACAGTGTTCATTGCACCATTTATTGATTGAGTACTTAACTGTTCATGTATGTATGATCTTGCCTTTTTTTTTTTTTTTGAGACAGAGTCTCGCTGTCTTGCCTGGGCTAGAGTGCCGGCGTCAGCCTAGCTCACAGCAACCTCAAACTCCTGGGCTCAAGCAATCCTCTTGCCTCAGCCTTCCAGATAGCTGGCACTACAGGCACGTGCCACCGTGCCTGGCTAATTTTTTTTCTATTTTCAGTTGTTTGGCTAATTTCTTTCTATTTATAGTAGAGATGGGGGTCTCGATCTTGCTCAGGCTGGTCTTGAACTCCTGAGCTCAAGCATTCCTCCCACCTCGGCCTCCCAGAGTGCTAGGATTACAGGCGTGAGCCACCGCACCTGGCCTGATCTTGCCTTTTTAACCCTTATACCAACCTGAGAGGTAGGGACTATGACAATTCTGTTTTCAGATAATAAACAGAAGCTTCTGGAGGCTGTTTATTAACTAGGGTCTTCACAGCTAGTGGAGCTGGGATGGAAAAGGTGTGTGTCCCAGCCTGGCCAGTATTTCCCCCTCTCTGTGCTCAGCAGCTTTAGGTCTGAGAATCCACCTTCTAGATCCATCACCTGGGCCTAGAAAGGAACCTCACCTCGAGGTCCACCCGTGCAGCCCCAAAGCCCTTTAGCACTTCTGGCCTTTTGGGTAAATGGAGTTTCAAGATCCTGTCCCCTCTTTTGAAATCCAGAATGAAAAGGGTGCTACTGGTCCCCTTGGGCTCCTTTTAAAATCTAAATGGCTAAACTGAGGCAAGGGACAGAAGCGTGCGAGCAGCCCTTTCAGAGTTTCTTCGGCGCCTTCGTGTGTGGGGGGGGCCAGGGTGAGAGGGTCTGCCTGTGTCACCCAGGCTGGCCTTCCCTGGCGCTCAAGCGATCCTCCCACCTCATCCTCAGTCTCCACAGTACCTGGGACTACAAGCCGCACCCTGTGGGCTCCTTTTAATTATTATTTTTTTCCTTTTCCAAACTACTACCTAAGGATTTTTCATAATCACTTTGAGGGTGGGAATGGGAGGTGGGGCAGAGGGTGAACCAGTTAACTCTATGAGTGCCACAGACAGGATTTGAGGAATGTATTTTGTTTTTTAAAAATGTCATAATAGTAGTAATGGACTGGGGTTTGTTTAAGAAAAAGGGGAGTGCCTTGATCCAGCAGATGTACACACTGGCACATTTACAGATGGAAAGATGGGTGTCTGGAATAGATGAGGAGATTGGGTATAGATGAAATAAGACAATGCCCAGGATGTGGGATTCATTATACTATTTTTCTACTTTAGATGTGTCTGCAGTTCGTTCGGCAGGTAAAACCTGAATAATGATCTGAAATAGGAAATTCAAACACTCCACAATGCATGCCCTCCCCTTCTCAAGAGCCTGTGTTATAGTAACAATTTGGTGTGTATCCTCCCAGACGTTTTTCTATGCGTTTGCAGAACGTGTGTGCCCGTCTTTGTGGGTTTATTAAATTGGAGTTCTCCATAAATGGAAATACGAATTGTTCTGTAAAATATAACCATCTCCTGTCCTTCCTTGATAACTCGCCCTGGAAAGTTTTGCCCATGGGTCCATGGACCCTCCCCCGCCCCTATTCCTTCTCTTTCCCCTGCAGAAGGTGTTTTTAGTATCACAGACCACCACAAACACCTCAAAGCCACCGAGACTTCGTTCTCAGCGCGCGCGCGGTGGTTGAGTGCCTGCTGTGTGCTCTGTGTCAGTCACAACCTTCTGTCCCTGAGGGGTTTGGACACCGAGCCAGGGGTGGTGGAAAATGCTGAGATGCCAAGTTACCAGACAATGGGCGCGTTCAGAGTCCAGGTGGGGTAAGACCTGTGTGGGCAGGTGCAGCTGGCCAGGCTCCCGCTAGGGGGTCACGGGGGTGGGGCCAGGCCTGGGGTGTTGAGTGGCTTGTGAGGGGGAAGCAGGGGAGGGGAGGTGGCCTCTGTTCTTGGCCTAGAGGGGGATGCCTTAAGCCTAGGCGGGTGGGGTGCGACCTCCCATGCAGTTTCTGGGGGCTGGGAATATGACGAAGGCTGTGTGTGGATGGCGACTCAGATAGCTGGGGTGAAACTGAGCTTGCGGGCCCTGGACTCACTACAGGAGAGTTGGGGGCTATGAGGAAACTCCCCGTCGGCCCTTCCTGCGTGGCCTCTCAGGCCGTCGGGGCCTGACTGGGCCACCGGGGGACTGTAACGTGGCGGGCTGGGCGGGCCCTGGTGGCCTCAGGCGAGCAAGCTGGGAGAGCCTGGCGAACCGGGCGGCCTGTCCTCCCGCTCCCTGCAGAGAGGGAGGGTGTGGCCCGGGCGCGGTGCCTCGGGCGCGGTGCCTGGCCTGTAGCTGGCACTTGGGTCTTCTGAGGGGGGGGCTTTTTGCTGAGGGCGGATTTGGCTGCAGGGTCCCCAGGGTGGGGTGGCTTATCTCCGTCTGTTGGGGACTTTCGAAGGAGTGCATTGTCATGGAGAGGAGAAAGCCAGCGGCCCAAAACTCTATTTTTCTCTAATCAGATTTTGTTCTTCCTCTTCTTAAAAAACAAAAACAATTCAGATGAGCTTAGATGTGTTCTCGCTGACCATCTTTTGAAACAGTAATGGAGATTTTAAAAGTTTTATTCCTCTCTTTTTCCCATTTGCTTCCTAAACATAATCAACTGTAAAAAGCAGCTTAATTTAAAGCCTTTAATTCCTCTGTGTTTTACATTGAGGAGACATGATGGTGATAGCTTTTTTGAGTGCTTAGTACCAGCCAGGCGCTGACGCCAAAACTTCAGCTCACTCTGGGCTACCGAGCCAGCCCTGTGTCCGGCTTTCACGCGGGGCCCGGGGCTGCTGCGGTGAAGCAAACAGGCGAAAATCCCAGCTGCTGTGTGGAGTTGCCATTACTGTGGGGAAGGAAGGGAGGGACAGTGAACCGAATCCGCAGATCGTGCAGGATGTTCCGTGGTGGTCGTGCTGGGGGGAAGAGTCCCCGTCCGGCTGGGAGGATGGGACGGAAGTCTCAGGTGTGGGGGTTGCGGCTCACATTCCGTTATTGTCTCATTCCCATTTTACTGGGGAAGAGATTGAGGTTGAGAGAGAGGAACAAAGGCTTTGCAGAGGGTGCTGGGGCAGTTGAGGAAGCGGCCGGAAAGGTGAGGGAACTGGAAGAAGATTGCCGATCTGGAAGTGGAGGAAGAAAATACAAACTCGTTCAGGGTCGGGCTGGGGGGACGAAAACCCTCCCCACTCCTCCCCTGCTCCTAGGAATGCGGACGCCAGAATAGCTCCGTCTTTTGAAATGCGGATTAATCAATTAGCAATTGTCTAGGCTTTCAGCCTAACATTTTAACCCGGCAGTGGGGGGGAGGGGAAGAGCTCTGTCTTTAATGTGCTTGAAAACCACCTGTGTAACTAAGTAAAAATGCAGACGGTACCGCTAGAGATTCTGACGTATAAATCTGGCGCTGGGTCCAGGAATCCACATTTTTTTCTCTCTTTTTTTTTTTTTTTAACTCTCCTACCTGCCCCCACTCCCAGGAATCCACATTTTACAATAAGTCCGTCTTGTGCTTGAACTGGTGGTCCCTGGCTCCCACCGCAGGGACAAGGGGGTACAGAGCGGGTTCCCAAACCCGGGCTAGAGCGAGGCTCCCCGGGAAAGCTTCGAAGTGCAGACTTTGAGGGGCCCTGTCTCCCAGAGATTTGGGGTCAAAAGATCTGAGGGGAGCTGGGGGGATTTGATGTTTGTTTGTTTTGTTTGTTTTTTTAAAAACACACGCCCCCGATGATTTTTGGTTGGGTTCGGTGTGGGGGTAGATCTCTGAAGCCACTGGAAGTTATAGCCAAGGGGGAGTGTGCGTGAGCTTTTTTGTTTTTGTTTTGATCAGAGCATCCACAGCTTTCATTAGACGGAGGAGTCTGAGTCCCCCCAAAAAAGGCATTGAGGGCTCAGTTCTGAGCAGAACTGCCAGTCTAACATGGGATCCAATGTCAGGGTCTGTCAAGGAAGGCAGAGGTGAAGGGAAGTTGAGGGCTGTGCATTCCCCCCGAGTTCTTGGAGAAGCAGATATGAGCCAGCAAAAGACAGACAGCACCAACTCTGCGGTGGGGGGAGAATCAGTGCCTCTGGGGAGGAGAGCTGAGCGGCCAGGGCACCCCTTCCGTCTGTCCACTCAGCCACCATTCCTTCTTCCACTCGATCGCCCTTGAGCACCTGCTGTGTCGGAGACCCTCAGCCGTCGGGGCTGCCAGGGCAGGGAGGGTCCCGACAATGCAGACCAAAGGGTGACTGGACCTGGCTTTGCACTCAGGCGTCAATTTGGTAAGTCTGTGAACACAACTCCCTAATTTACGAGTTGCCCCGCCCCAAATCAAAACGTATCACTGAACTCTACTGCTGTCCTGGAAAAGCCAGCCTGAAACCTGGAGCAGAAAACAGATCCGACATGGAGATAAGCGGCTGCAGTTTCAGTTTTAGGTTGGGCCTAATACAAATTTTGGGGACTTTCCTTGCTGTAGATGGGGAGTTAAGTTGCTTTTTAATTTTTTTCTGGTGGTGGTGGGGCCGGTGTATGATTAATCCATCTGGAGTTCGGTAATAGATCCAGCCAGTGCGTGAAGCATTTCAGTTATTTGGTTCTAAATGCATTTCTGTAATTTTAGAGAGGGCGATTCATCATGAACCTGAGGACCCTTCGGGTTGTCTTAGCTTGTTAAACAAGTTTGCCCAAGACAGGTGATTTATCTCCTTTATTATTATTATTTTTTTAAGTATTTCTGAACATGTCATGACTTTCAGATATTTAACGCTTTTTAAAGATTTATTTTCCTCTCATGGAAAAATTCCCTGCTGCACTCAGATCTAGTTTCTACTTGAATCTTGTGTCTTGTTTTCAGCTAATCTCTTCAATATGTGTCAAATAACCAAAGGCCATTATCAAGAACCCTTCAGTTGTTGGTAGGCACTTGGTTTTACATATGTGAGATCATTTAGTTTTCACAGCAACCCTATCATAATTTTATATCGTCCCATTTTATAGATGAGGACACCACGGCTCAGGGAGGTCCCCTTGGCTGTTTAGTGGCAGAGCAAGGATTCCCAACTTGTACCTAACTGCTGGGACACACAGCTTCCTTTCCTTGAGAAAATTGGCTCAGGCTGCACAAACACTCAGGGGACCAGTAGTGGGATTTCTTTCAAAGTCATCCAGTCTTCCTGTTAAAACTTTTTTCCTCTGCAAAATGGTATCAGTAGCACCTACTTCATAAGGTTATTGGGAAGACTAAACGAGATGAACAGTATCGAGTGTCAGGCATGAACTGGGCACTCTGAAATACTAGTAGTTATTATGAATAACTGCAAAATATAATAGCTATTGTTATTAAGACTGACATACCTCTTACTATATGCTGGGCATTGCCCAAAGGATTTGTAGAAGTAACGTATAATTCTCCCAATCACTCTATGGGAGTAGTGAGTTCTAGACCCTGTTTTTATATGAGGAAACTGAGGCCCAGAGAGATTCATTTAGCTTGTGGTCTACTGTGACATGAAGATCTGCTACTTAGATAGTCTTAAGGCCATTTTTTCCTCTTCATGATAGAACCTGATGAACCAGACCATCCTTGCTCTGTTCTAGACTGTCATGTTCCAATAATGGGAAAGTTGGGATCCCCTAGAGATGAGGAGTCTCTTTCTCATGATGCCAATACTTCCCTAAACCATGTTCCCTTTTTTTTCTTTTTTGATCTGATTTCCTTGGCAAGAACATTCCTTTTTCAAGATTTTATTAAGAATCTTTTGTCTTCCTTGGTCTGTTTCTTTGCTTTGTTCATTCCAGCCTCACTCCAATGAGTGTGAAGAATTTTAAGATGGGCACCCAGATACATAATATCTATATCTGTATCTCAGGTAGGGATAAGGAAATGGGCAAAGGAAAAATAAGGTTAAAAGGTATGAGGACAAGAAGGTTGAATAACGAAATGTTTACCACAAGACCTAGATGTCTGCTAAAAGCAGACCAGAAATTTGACTATGAGCTCCCTACCAGTCAAAACAAAGAGGAAAATAAGATCACTTGCATGATTAGGTTTCCATGTGTTAGGCATAAATCTGTGCCTTAGCAGGGGATCCAGCTTCTGCAGAGAGCTCTTGCCTCCCTGTAATTCTGGAATAATAAACACCTGTTAATACCTCAGACTTCCCATTTGTATTTATTATACTACTAATACATGTTTGTTGTGGGGAAAACATTAGAAAATATAGATAACTGAAAGAAAAGAGATTTAGATTGTGTGTAATGTCACTACCTACATATCAGCACAGGAAACATTTTGGCATATATCCTCCTAGAAGTAAGCTCTCTGTTACTGTTTTGTATGTTGTCATATAAATGCGTATAGCAGTAAGAATATGTAATGATAGAGACTTTGCTAATGCAAATCATTACCAGCACTCTGCTGCCCCAGGGCCACTGTGCCTGCTGTTCCCTGTGCCCAGGACAACCCCCCACCGAGGTGTCCTCATGTCACTCTTCCCTAATCTCATTCCAGTCCCTGCTAAAACCTTCCCCCCAGCAGTGTGTCTTGGATAGTAGTGCATGCCCATACCCTTGTCACTATACCCCGCCTACCCTGCCTTTTTTCCGTGGTCCTGGTTACTGTTCAACTTAATAATCTACATTATTTGCTTGTGTCTCTCTCCTAGAATATGAGCGCCTTGAGGGTGGGACTTGGTCTGTTGTGTTCATTGCTGTACCTCTAGGGCTCAGAATGCTGCCCAGCACAAAGTAGGTCCTCAGATATTGGAATGAATGAATGCCTATGCATAGCTGATTGTCTTATTTCTGTATTCATTACAAATACATCCGTGTCAATAACAACCACTAATATATATGCCAATCTAAATGTTTCCTAGATAGATTTGGGTGTATGTACATAAGTATAGTTCAAGACCATGATCTTTCCATACCTACTTAAATGTCTATTGGCTGCTTCTGATAAGATGTCTCTAAATTGCACCATGGCCTATCAGGGGCTTGTAGAAAACCTTCTGCAGATGTAATTTCATGATTAATGTATTTTGTCCTGTTAGCCCCCACATTTAGGGTTCAAAAGATACCATCACAATCACCATAGAGAGTACAGGCATCCTTTTTTATTCTATAAAACATTTTTTTAAAAGTGTTAATTTTTTTGAGTGGGCCAATATATTACATTCACATAATCAAAGTCAAGTTTAATCAAGTTCAGTTCCCCCTAGCCCCCACTGCACCGCCTCACCATGAGTAGCCATTGTTATTTGGTTTCTTACATTCTTCCAGAGATTTTTTTAAAAATCCAAATATATAATAAATAAGAATACTATTCATCTCCTCCCCCCCCCCTTTTTTTAAAAACAAAATGGTAGCATCTTATGTGCCCTGTCATGCACCTGGCTGTTTCCAGATAGTGGTCCATCGTGGAGATCTTTCCTCCCTGTCAGTCTCGTGTCCTTTCTTGGCCACTATCACGTTGTTTCCTTCACCTTTACCTCAGAATCATAAAATTTCAGAGCTGGCAGGGCTCTTGGGCCACCTGGCCAGGCCTCTCTCTGGCCTGTATTGTCAAGCTTCCTGCCTGCCACCTGAGAGCCTTACTGGCCACCACCAGGTGTGTGCTCCAGGGAGCTCTACCTCCTATTCTAAAAATGTCACTTGCCAAGCACCCTCTGACTACTCTTCTCCTGGCACTGGAAGGACCTCAGAGGTAAAGACTTTGGTCTCTTTTGCGTCCCATCCTGCCCGGAGCCCGCTACCCCGCACAGAGGGCGCTCAAGGAATGTTTATGGTGGACGAATGACTCCGCATCTGCCTGCAGGCAGGCACCGGTCAGTCCATGTTTGTTCAGAGCCTGCCGGAGGCCAGGCAGTGGTGTATGGTAGAGAGGGTGATAGCCAGGCCTGCGCCTTCAGCGAACAGGGAGATGAATGAGGATCTCAGAGAGTGGCACATTCTAGCAAGGATATAAAGCAGAGAAAAGGGGTGGGGGGTGACGGGGTTGGGAAGGTGGCCACTGCCTCTAGCCCTTAGCAAGTCCGCACTGAGGAGGTGTGTGCTGTGCCCTGGTCATAGGAGGACGACACCATGGAAAGAACAGTAGGAAGAGAATTCCAGGCAGAGGAACACCGAGGCCCAAGAGCCTGAGGCAGGAAGGAGCACAGTGTGCTGAAGGGGCAAGAGGCCCAGTGTGGCTGGGCCTGGTGGGCAAGAGGCTGACGGGTGGGCAACAAGGCGGGAGGGGTGGGCGGAGGCCAGATCTTGTCTCTGGTTTAGATGGTGTCTTCGGAAGGACAGATAAATAAATGGCTCTGCATCCGCCAGCTGCCCCCAAGATGAAGTGGTGCACAGCAGTCCATTCAGCTGATTCATCCTTCTGCTGAAACGGGGAAGCTTCCCCATCATGCGGAAACGATGCGCAGGAGACCGGAACAATAGGTCTCATTTCTTCAATGGCCCTGGCTAAGCGACGCTCCTGTGTCGGAAAGGATTTGGGGTGGATGCTTGGTGGACATTGGCTCCTGCCTATAATGTCCTGCCTTTCAGCCCCAGCTAAACCAGACCTTTTCTGGCTGCTACACACATCTGTGCTTTCTTGCTCCAGCTTTTGTCTGATTTTTTTTTCCCAACCCTGGAATAGCAGCTAATGTCCACTGAGCTTTTGTTCGGTGTCTGACACATGGATTAACTTGTTGAATCATCCCACCCCCTTAGGAAATAGGGA
This sequence comes from Propithecus coquereli, assembly GCF_000956105.1. Classification (NCBI taxonomy): domain Eukaryota; kingdom Metazoa; phylum Chordata; class Mammalia; order Primates; family Indriidae; genus Propithecus; species Propithecus coquereli. Next base: position 3,254,988 of record NW_012152729.1, on the reverse strand, counting down.
TCATCACTATTTCTCTTCTACAGACAATCGAGGCAGGGGAGGTGATGTCATGTGCCGAGGTGGCATCGTGAATAAGTGGAGCTGGGGTTCGAACTCAGGTTAGCTGACCTCTGACCCGGGGCTCTTAACCGCTTACTACTCTACTGTGGCCCTAACACAGGGACTCAGGGTCTAGGCTCCTTATCTCAGAATTGGCCCCTGTTGCCCCGCAGTGGCCCATAGTGTGTGTCCTTGCCTTGCTCACTACCTAATTGGGTGGCTCCCAGTGGACAGAGTCCTGTCTTTCTTATCCCCTTCATGCCATGCCTGGAAGGGTGGGGCTCCAGTAGAACTTTGAAGCCTCATCTCTAATTTACAGTTTTGGTTTTGGCAATTGTTGCCCCTCCCCAGCCTCTTGGGAGAAAAGGACAAGTCTCTTTTATTAGTCCACTAAGATTAATAAGCCCGAGACCTTTCAAGGAAAATCCAATAAATATTCACTGAGCATCTTGTATACAACAGGTTCTGTCTGCATTCAGAGCGAGAGAACAGTCATAGCCGACAGTTACGGAGTATTTAAAATGGGCCTGGCATTGGGCTAACCTCCACGGGTATACAGACCGTGTATATGCCTCACCCTAGACCCTGTGAGGTAGGAACTACAGTCAGTTCTGCTGTAATGTGACATAGGCCTTCCTAAAAGTCATCACGCTGTATAAAGTCACCCAGTAAAAACCACCAGGTTTATGGGAAAATGGGGTTAGGGCTTCAGCACTCAAAAAATTTCATTGTGATATATTAGAAAAAAAGAATTTTGCTTGTGGAAGTGGGTCTCTGTAGGGTAGCAGTTTGTTATTGTGAAGCGGTGGGAGGAGGGTTATCTGAAATCAGATGAAAGTTGTAACTTCAGGAGTGGATGTGTGTGGTGTATCACCCGTGCTATGAACTGAGGCAGCTGGAAGGGGGTGTGTGTGTGTGTGTGCGCGTGCGCGCATTCCTAAGCTGGATATAGTTTTCTGCATTCGCCTAGTGTTTCTTGCAGTCAAAATTGCACACATGAGCGATCTTGCCATTTGAGTTATGCTCAGATTGTTCCCTCATGTATCATTTACATTAGAACAAATTTACATTTTCAAAACAAGCATTATAGAAGGACTGTATTATTTCCACTTTGCAGTGAGGTAAACTGAGGCTCAGACAAAGTGTCTAGCCCAGGGTCACACAGCTGGGAGGTGGCAGAGCTGAGATTTAAACTCAGGTCAGCCCAAGTGCTTAACCCTTGTGCCACAGTGCTCTTCCTGTTCTTATTCACGAGAAGCAAGTTATATGGACAGAGTTGGCCAAGAGGAGAGGTCAGTGGTGTATGGTCAGTAGTTAGAAATATTCAGGAGTTGTGTTTTAATGTTTAATGACAACCAGCACAGCATGGACTCTTTGCAGTTCAAATGGATGCCGGGTGTTTAATGCTCAGGCAGGTCCTGGGGTCCTGGGCAGCAGCTGGAGGGTGGGCCCCCCCAGGCTCAGGGCAGAGGCTGCTCACCTGCTGGGACTTTTTCAATATTTCAACCACTGGTGTAGCTGTGCCAGTCCATACTAGATGAATATTAGTCCTGATTCTATCCTCGATAAATACATTGCCAGTTAGTTGGGTTAGATCCTATTATACAATCTCCCTCTACCCCTAAAACTTTTAATTATGAGAAAATTAAATACATAAAAGTTGAGAAAAAGTACAGTGAACACCCTCATTTTATTTTATTTATTTTTTAATATACTTTTTTATTTAAGCATATTACGGGGGTACAAATGTTTAGGTTACTTATATTTCCCTTGCCCCACCCAAGTCAGAGCTTCAAGCGTGTCCATCCCCCAGATGGTGCGCACCGCACCCATTAGGTGTGTATGTGCCCATCCCCTCCTCCCCCCTCCCAACGGCCTCATTTTATAATTAACATTGTCGTATTTGCTTATCTGTGCTCATCCACGCACATGTACTTTATGAGCCATTTGCAAGAATTAATATGTTGCAGATAATATGTATCACCCCTAAATACTTCAGCTTGTATCTCCTAAGAATAAGGACATTCTTTCTGAACCATGATACCATGATCATAACTAAGAAAATCTGCAATATCATCTAACATTTACTCTATTCAAAAGTGCCCAACTATTCCAAGAATGTCTTTTATTTATTATAGACTCTCAAATGCGAGCCATTTCAGACATTGCCTCTCGTGGTCCTGTGTACACAGTAAGGAATGTGAGAAGAGAAGGTGGTGGTCTTGCCTTCCGTTAACCTGCACCCTCCTTTTGTTCTCCTGCTTTGGGGATAGAACTTGAAGCATCTGTTGGATTCTAGGAGGAGGGAGAAGTTTCTGTTTTTGTGTTTATAAGCACATGGGTTTCACGTAAACTCTATGCATGCACACACCAGCCACATATGGAATTCAAGTTTGTAATTTAAAAAGACTTATTATATTTCCCTTCCCTGTAATAAAGCATAGCTGGCATTTCTACATCTGAAGCCTCTAAGGTAAACAAAACTGTTGGTGTCAGCATATTGCTTTCAAAAACAAAAGGGGGCCAGGCATGGTGGCTCATGCCTGCAATCCTAGCACTTTGGGAGGGTAAGTCTGGAGGCGGGAGGACCACTTGAGGCCAGGAGTTCGAGACCAGCCTGGGCAACATAGTGAGACCCCATCTCTAAAAAAAAAAAAATTTAAAAATTAATGTGGTATGGTGGCACATGCCAGTAGCCCCAGCTACTCTGGATCTGAGGCAGAAAAATGTAAGCTTGTTTTGAGTGATGCACGGTTTTCAGCAAAACAGCCCATGCATAAAATCCGACAGGCTTATTTGTCAGGTTTATGTGGGTCCCTTTACATCATATATTTTTTCACTTAATCCTCACGACAGTCCTGTGATTTGGAGGTTGCCGTTAGACCCACCTTACAGACAGAAAGCTAAGGCTTAGAGAGGGTGAGTGACTTACCCTCAGGTAGGTCTGAGTGATGGAGCTGAAACCCCAATTCAGCATCTGACTTCACTATTGTCCCCTCGTAACCACCACACAGTCCTACTTCCCAAATCTGTTGTCCTGTCACAAATGTAATGGTGGTGCGCGTGAGCCTTAATCATGATCTGGTTCAGAGAGAAAAAAACCAGAGTTACCCTGGGAGCATTTAGGGTGGCGTTCAGGTACGTTGGCATTGTGTTTCCTGTGTTCCTTAGGCTTTCTCAACAAACTTCATACTCAGAAAACCCTCCGTGAAAGCCCAGTTGACAAGACCATCATACAGTAACTTATAAGTTATGTGACCATGAGCAAGTTTCTTGAGCCCTGTGTGCCTCAGTTTTCGCATCTGTCAAATGGAGACAATGCTAGTACTGTCAAGTGGAGCGTGCATATAGGATGTTGTAGCACACGTTAGCTGTTGCTGTGATGATGACGATGGTTATTGCCACCACCAAAGGCTTCCGCCAAGGTTGCCTTCAAAGCAGTGTTTGTTTTGGGGGGGTATTCTAGAAAAGGTGACAATTTCCTTAAAAGATTATTAGCAAAACTACCATAAGATAACGCTGGATAGTTCCTAGGAATGGGTATCATTTGAAAACAGAACCGAACAGAACAAGTGTTGGCAAGGACGTGGAGGAATTGGAGCACTCGCTCACTCACACACTGCCTGTAGGAATGTAAAATTATATGGCTGCCATGGAAGACAGTCAAAAAGTTAAATGTAGAATTACCGTACGATCCGACAATTCCACTCCTAGGTATATACCCAAGAGAATTGTACGTGAATGTTCAAAGCAGCATCATTCACAATGGCCAAAATGTAGGAACAACCCCAATGTTCATCAGCTGATAAACAGATAAACAGAGAGTGGTATATTCATACAATTGCATATTATTCAGCCATAAAAGGAATGAAGCACTGATACCTGCTACAACATGGATGAACTTGAAAACATTGCACTAAGTGAAAGAAGCTAGACACAAAAGGCCACATACCATATGATTTCATTTGTATGCAATATCCAGAATAGGAAAATCCACAGAGAAAAGGTAGATTGGTGGTTGCCAGGGCCTGGGGGAGGAGAATTGGGACTGGCTGCTGATGGGTACAGGGTTTCTTACTGGGGTGATGGAAGTGTTCTAGAATTAGAAAGTGGTGATGTTGCATAATATAGGCAATATACTAAAAACCACTGAAACTGTACACTTTAAGTTGGTGCATTTTGTGTTATGTTAATGATATCTCAATTTTTAAAAAATGCCAAGGGGAAAAACATGATCATGAGTGAAACGACTCCCGTTCAGGCTGGTAGAGCTCCTGTCCTGAGCTTTTAGTAAACAACCTGAACCCCGGTGATCCCACAGCCCTGCCCTCTGTGCAGAGCCTTGGTTTGCAGCCTTCCCATAAGCAGAAGGGGTTCTGGGAAACCACAGCTACCTACCTGCTGAAGAACATGGGCACCCGAGATAAGCATGACGTATTGTGTAATCAAGCGCAGGCGGGCTTTCCAGAAGAGCCTGAGCTAATGGCTTAAAAGGGTGTTTAATAAAAGAGAAAGCTGTAGCCTGACTGGTCTGAACTCCTGCCCAGTCAGCAGGAATGGCACATTAAGAATGAAAAGGGAAAGTATTTCAAGCTGGTATCCATGGCAGGTTTTTGCCCCCTGATTTAGTTAATGAGCAGTTTTCTTGTAGAATTGATCGAGGGGCAGAGACGTTTTTTCCTTCCTGGCTCCCCAGGCATGTGGCCCCTTATGTCGGAAGGCAGGAAGCTCTCTGGGAATTAACACCCAAAGGTTTTGCTCTTATTTAAGCAAATTAGGGCCTTTGGGAGTGGCCAGGTGGCCTTTCAGGTTTTGCCAGGGCCAACAAGCCCTATCACCGGCCAAGGTGTTGAGTCAACTTATTTACAGCTCTTAGAACCAGTTCCTGTGCTGTTGACATCCCCAAGGGCCCCGTCTAAATGGGCCTGCTCGGATGTCAGCACTGCCTGCCGTGTCAGCACTTTAGCCTTCCACCTGCAGCGCGGGACTTAATGCGATGCCCCAGTTGGTCTGGAGAACCAGCTGTTCCCATCTGGAGCCCGCCACCCCCATGTGGTGACTTTGTGCAGGGAGCGAAGAGGCAGAGAGAATGGCGGGGAGGGGGATGTACAACATGGGGCGGAGGTGAGAGTGGCAGGGCGAGGCGGAGGCCAAGGTGACAGGCTTTGGGGTGAGGCAGGCCTGAGTTCAATTCCCAGCTCCGCTGTTTGCTAGCCGTGTGGCCTTGGGCAAGGCACTCCACCTCTGTGAGTCTTGCTTTATTCATCTGGAAGATGGGGATCCTGCAGCGCCTACTCCCCAGGGCGGCTGCGAAGGTTTACTGAGATCGTGCACGGGGCTTACAGGTAACCGTGGGCAGGGACCCTTAGGATGAGGCACAGCCCTGGATGGCTCACAAAGACTCAACGAAGTTCTGGTGGGCGCTCCTGCTCGTGAGCATCCTTGTCCCTCTTCAGTAAACACTTGGGAGAGAAAAATCAAGCAGGGAAGAAGGATAAGCAGGGAGTGCTGGGGGATGTGGGGTGCCATTTCAAGTACAAGGATCAGGGCCTGCGTGAAGGTGACCTTGGAGCAAAGATTAGTAAGATCAAGACCTGGAAAGGAGGGAGGGAACGCGCCACATGGTCCTCTGGGGAAGAGCATTGCAGGCGGAGGGAACAGCAAATACGAACGACGTGGGCAGGAGCGTATCCAGGGTGTTGGCTGGAGCAGAGAGTTGGGCTTTTGTCCTGGGAGAAGTGAGGAGTCTCTGGAGGGCCCTGCGTAGAGTGGAGGCTCGTCCTGACCTGGCTGGTTTGTAGCGGGCTCGCTGTGTGCAGAACCGGGAAGGCTGTGAGGAGGCGACCGCAACGTCCAGCAGTCCAGAGATGAATTGGGTCTGTGGGGAAAGACTGTCGGATGCTTGGCTGTCTCCACGACTCCGCTCTTCCCCCATTTTAACCACCCTGCTCCCGCTCCCCACCTGTGTTTTGTATTTTATTATTCACAGCTCTCAAAGCAGCCCACTGGAAACTTGGAGTTGTTTATCTGCAGGTCAGAGGTTTGAGCAGGGAGGCCGGGGAATTGGAAATGACCAGTCTCTGTGGCCTCAGTTGACTCCCTTTCATTCTCCACCCTCCTCCCCAACACCCACCGCCCCATTTAACCCCTAAGTGTGTCTCTGATCCAGAGACACTCTTTTGGGATGAGACCCCTTTGAGAAACTGGCAAAGGCCGTGGAGCCTCCCATAGGTGCCCACATCTTTGCCCAAAGTTCCAGGGGTCCCCAGCTTCCTCGATGCCCATTCACTGACCCAAACCTTGGCTCAAGTCCGAGGTGCTCACTGCTAACGCCTCAAGGCCGGAGTCAGGCAAAGCAGAACAGTAACCCGAGAAACTTCCTTTCATGGCCACAGAGATGTTTCCAGGTGGCCTGAGAAGGGAGTGGTTGGTGTGAGCAGACGCCAAAGCTTTGATCGGGAAGGGTGGAGAAGGATTGACTTTCCCAAGTTCAGAGATCCCTTCTGGCTCCACGGGCACCCCGACAGGCAAGGGGCCACCACACCCACAGGCAGGAGTGGCAAATCCTGAGGGTGCGGACGGAGGCCAGAGGGAGGCACTGATAGGATCTTAGTCTACTGAGAAGGCCCTGGGGTTGTTGCCCTGCCCAAGGCCCACACGCCCACCAGGGGCCCTGCCTGTCCGCAGGCTGGCCTCCAAGGCAGCTACAGAAGTTTCCAGTTCGGCAAACACTACCTATAATACGAAAACAACAGCAGTAGCACTTAGAGGGCTCACCACATATGAACTCTCCTCAAATTTCCCCAGTGACCTATGACGTGTAGAGACCATTCTCTCTATTTTAGAAAGAGGAAACTGAGACTCAAGGGTTAGTTAATTTACCTGAAGTCGCGTAGCTAGTCAGAGGCACAATTCAGATTAAAGTGTAGATCTGTTTAGAGTCCAAGCTTGCCTACTGGCTGTCAGTGCTCTAGGAGGCAGCACCTGGAGAAGCCATCTGTGCCCATACTTTAGAGGGGAATTTGGGAGGCTTGGCAGCCTGGTTCTCTTTGGGATCAGCTCTTAGCATAAGAAACAGCTTTCTCTTCTCGGGCTCTCTATTGTTTCCACTCTCTCCTGGCCCGTATATTACCCTCTGGTGCCGATATGACCGATCCTTCTCGAAGAAGTCAGCCCTAGAAATCTTATATATTTTTTCAGACAGAGTCTTGCTCTGTCATCCAGGCTAGAGTTCAGTGGCACCATCATAGCTCACTGCAGCCTCAAACTCTTGGGCTCAAGCCATCCTCCTGCCTCAGCCTCCCATGTAGCTGGGACTACAGGCACACACTACCATGCCTGGCTAATTTTTCTATTTTTTATAGAGATGGGGTTTTGCTATGTTGCTCAGGCTGGTCTTGAACTCCTAACCTCAAGTGATCCTCCTGCCTCTACTTTCCAAAGTACTGGGATTACAGGTGTGAGCCACTGCGCCCAGCCCCCTGGAAATCTTGACAAGGAGCCTTTCCTTTCCCAGTCTGACCTTCGTTCCACCCAGGGCCACTTACCATCCTTGCCCCTTTGCCCCGGGACCAGTTCCATGGGTCAGTGTCCCTCTTAAAGCATGACTCTTGGAAGGAAAAACAGCATCCATCACTTAGATCGTTAGATTGCAACCCTGAGAATGTACTTATCAAACCACAAATAGAATCAGATAGAACAGGACCATGTTGTCTCCCACATCCTGAGTATCTTATTTCTGATAATGCAACTGAAGTCTGCGTTGGGGGTTTTGGAAGCCACATCACACGGGTTACAGTCAGCTAAACATCCATCCTTGCTTCGGTTCAGCCGTCTCATTAAAGAAAAGAAAAATGTTTGTTTATGTCAAGATAGAAAAACAAACAAAAACTAATTTAAATGGTACAAAAGAGTATAAAAGTAAGCGTCCCTCCTACCAGTGGTTCATCTCCTGAGACAAGCAGCGTCACCGGTTTTCTGTATCCCTCTGAAGATTTTCTAAGCCTGTTCTCGTTCTCTATCTCATTTTGCTTTTTGCTTTTTTGAAGACAAGCTTCTTTTTTAACAGCTACCTCATCTGTTTTAATGTCTGCATTATTTTCTATCGAGTCGGTGCCCCTCACTTATTTAACTGGTCCTCTGTCGGTGCTGTGTTGCTGCAAATAAGCCTGTCGTTACTTTCCTTGTATATCTACATGTGTGAGTCCATCTCTGGGATGAAGTCCTAAAAATAGGCTTTGCCAGAAGAAAGCATTTAGGCATGTAAAATCTGTAAATGTGGTCAGAGTGTCCTCCAAAAAAGTCGTACTGGTTCCCACTTGCCACGATGGCCAAGAAGGTCTTTGAGATGTACATTTTTGCTGGTACAGTTCAGCCTCTGTGCATTACAGAGAAAACAAGCCAGAAAAAATGCAAGGGGCTTGCCTGACGCACTCCAGAGAGAATCTGGTCACCTGACTTGGCATCCAGCGTTCTTTTTCTATCTAGACCAGCTGACCAGCGCCTCCGCCTGCAGCACCGTTTTCCTCCAGCCACGTGTGGGTCATTCTCTTTCCCAGCACCCACAGGGACCCCTCCCTCTGGTCTCTTGCATCCTGTGTTGCAGCGAGGGGTCGCAGTCCCCTGGCGGTGGGCACACGGTGCCTTCCGATCGGCCTGCTACTTACTCCCCAAGTCCTCTGAGCGTTTGCAAAAATATAAATTCTTCCCCTGTAAAGTAAATAGTAAGTAGTTTATACATGGTCTCCTACAGTTTTTTCTTTAACAGTTTAAGGGTTTTATTTTCTTTGTATAACACCATGTCCAGAGGTAGGCCGCCCAGGACTGGTCCAGGAGTCCCACAGTGCCATCTTGGTACCTGGGCCCCTTCACGCTCTTGTGCCGTCATTTCAGCAGATGACTTTCACCCTCATGCGTGTTGCACTGTGGTTGCAAGAACAAATTATTTTTAACTTTATGAATGGGTCATATGTTCACATGGCTGGGAAAAAAAAATCAAACAATCCAACAAGTATACATTGAAAAGTTCTACTCCCACCTCCCCCCAACTTTGATCCAATGATGCGCATACCTGTAATCTAACTTAGTTTCTTTTAAAGTTCTCTATGCAGATATAAGCAAATATGAACATTTATTCCTATCCCCCTCTTTTTAGTTACACAAAACATAGTGCTGTTTTGTTCTTGCTTTTATCACCTAACAATATGTCTCGAAGTTCATTCCACAGCGATGAGTAAAGAGCTTTCTCATTTGTTTTATAGCCACATAGTGTTCACTGTAAGGATGTTCTATAATTTATTTAACTAATCCTCTATTGATGGATATTTGGGTCGTCTCCCATGTTGTGCTACCACAAACAATGCCTTAGTGAATAACCTTTTACATACGTCATTTTGCATGTGTGCGGGTTTTCCAATTTCACAGTGGAAAATGGGAACAGGCCAGGTAAAGGGGCCGTGGAGTCTTTTTGCAAGAGCTGCAACCAGGAAAGTAAAGAATTTGAGAGCCGCTGCTGAGGCGGATGCCGCTGCATCTTGCGAGTGACCTGTGGCTATGCCCCAGCATGTACCAAACTCTGCATCTAGTACCCGTGGGTTGGTCGTCTTCATGCTCTTTTCTTATTTTCATTGTTTTTTCCCACTTGGAATTCTTGGCTTGAGCACTTAAGTCTGCAACATTTCTGCCTCCTTTTTGGTACTCAGAGGGATGCCGCGTGGGTTGTGGGGTTTGTTTTATTATTCGCCAGAGCAGAGGCACACATATGGGCTGAGCAGTCACCTTGATAGGCGGTCAGAGTAGATTTAGCAAACACTCTTGGAAGCAGCTGCCTTTCACATCAATGCTTGCTTGTTTGCGATAATGAAAAATGATGCTAGCATCCATTAAAAAGGAAAAGGCCTCCTCTTGTAAGCTCTATTAGACAAGTGAGCACTTGTTGTGGAGTCATCTGCAAATGCATGTGACCTGGAGACTCTGTGGGAACTGCCTAATTCTGCAGCTTTGGCTTCCAGCTGTTCTTTCGGGCTGTTTTAGGAGTTTTGTTCTAAATGTCAGAGGCAGAGGGTCCCAGCTTTTTCAGCACAAACCACATTTGGATGTGGTGCAAGCTGCATATTCATTCCCTGCAGAAGAGGTTTCCAGATCTTGTTCTTGAGTTATTGAGTGATTCAAAGATTCTGAATTCCACTACAGCTTTCCTGTATCAGCAATCACTTGGGAAATGTGGCCCTAAGTTGGTGCTTATTTCTATCTGGGTTGTGTTTTTTATAGAGAATAAGTCTGGGCTGGGTGTAGTGGCTCACGCCTGTAATCCTAGCACTCTGGGAGGCCGAGGTGGGAGGATCACTTGAGCTCAGGAGTTCCAGACCAGCCTGAGCAAGAGGGAGACTCCATCTCTATTAAAAATAGAAAAAATTAGCCAGGCCTGGTGGCAGGGGCCTGTAGTCCCAGCTACTGGGGAGGCTGAGGCTGGAGGATTGTCCAGGAGTTGGAGGTTGCTGTGAGCTAGGCTGATGCCACGGCACTCAAGCCTGGGCAACAGAGTGAGACTCTGTCTCAAAAAAAAAGAAAGTTGGACAGATAGGTCTTTAAAAATATAATAACGTCTAGACCCTCATTTTGGAGAAACGGGATGTCCAGGGATGCAAGACGGGGAGCAAGTGAGTTAGGGAAGGGACCAGGATCTGAAGCTCTGAAGGACACGTAACCGGTGTTAGCAGTGGTTTCTCTCTGTGGATGGGATCGTGAGTACTTTGTGCTTTTGGTTGTCTTTTTTTTTTAATTTGGTAATGGCTTTATTGAGATATAATTCACATATCATACATCGCATCCATTTAAAGTATAGAATTTAATGGCTTTCAGTGTAGTCACAGAGTTATGCAACATCACCATAATAAATTTTGTAACATTTTCATCACCCCCAAAATAACTCCCCCCCTTAGCTGCCACTGCCCCAGCCCTGGACATCTGGATCCAGTTAATCTGAGGCAGGGCTCTGGCCTGGGCATTTGTAAAAAGCGCCCCGGGAGAGTCTGTGTGCAGCACGTGTTAGACCCTGGACGGAAACGATGTCAGGCAGTGTTTCGGTGAATGCTTTATTTCACAAGTGGGAATCTAAGCTTCGCCACCACATTAGGGCCCTGGACCCTGTCCCCCACCTCTCGGGCCTGTCTGCTGCCCCTTTCTGTGAGGTGTCAGCAGGAGGCTGGGGGAGGAGGGATTTAGCTGCTTTGGAATTCAGTACATGGGGCCTCCCTGGCCTTGGGAACCCAACAGAAAGGAAAAGTGGGCAGACATGAGGTGAGCCTTTTCTTTCTAATCAATAAGCAAACAGTTCTTGGAGTTGCCCAACCTGGCCACAGGAATGTTTGCTGGGTTGCAGCCCATGGGAATGATCATCTATGGCCTCTGTACTGAGGCAGGCAGGGACGGGTGTATTTAGCACGCAGCCAGAGCTGGGACAGTAAAGCCCTCCCGATGCGGTGTGGAAGCCAGAGGGCCTCCCCCTGCTCCTTGTTCTGTGTGAGGAAACCAAACAAGTTTCCCTCCCTATGACAGGCGGGGAAGAAGTCCCCCTCTACCTCCACCTCTGCAGGAGGTCGGCTGTTGCTGCCAGCTGCTTGCTATTGTGGCGTTAAATTGCCCCTCGCCCCTTAAAATGAATTGAGGTAAGATTCCTTGCCAGGTAATGCACCACTCTGGAAAATTGAAACCAAGCACTTGATCTTGGACTGAGCAGAGAAGTAGCCCAGCTTCTCCACCCGAGCCTCTGGAGCCCCTGCCAGGCAGGAATATGGCAATTAAACTGGGTAAGGTTTTTGTCAACCGGCACTGGCTGTTCTCGTACGGTCTGGGAGAGGCCTGGAAAGAGAAATGATGTAAAGCTGAGTTCTTTGCTGGCCTTGTTGTCAAGAAGGGCATGGGAAATCCAGACTGGAGGGGCAGGAGCTACCCTGCTCACAGGCCCGTGTGGGGCCCTGGTGCGAAAGTTACTTTAATTCCACTAGAACACCCAGCAGTGATTCCAGCAGGCACACAACAGGTGTCAGTCCTCGAGTAGACCTAGGAATTCTTCCGCCCACACTGCCGCACTCTCCCCCACTCCAGTGCACGGCTGGGAGCTGGGGCAGGCTCTTCCAGTGCCTTGTGAAGCCGTCCCTAAATGCCTTTTATTAAGTTGTCTTGTCTCTTGCATAAAGCCCTTGGGATTCCCTTACCTACTTACATTTCTCTATTACACTCTTCACTCCTGACACTTAATAATTTACTTAATTGTCTCTTCTCCACTGGAATGTAAGCCCCATGGGGACAGGGACTTGTTTGTTCATTGCTGTATTTCTCAGGCCTTAGAACGATGCCTGGCCAAGAGTAAGGGCTCAGGAAAGGTTTGCTGAAGAAAGAATCGTTGAGGCAATCCCTGGAAGGAGGTAGGGATGTCTCCCTTTTGCAGAGTAGGGAAGCTAGTGCTTAACGAAGGTTAAAATAACTTAGGTAGCACCTAAGAAGCAGAGCTGGGATCTGAACCCACCTCAGTTTGACCCCACTCACACACGTATGAAACCGTAAACATGTTTGCACTGGCTTTTAACCAGCTCCAGAAGTGCCATTTCTGACCTTTGCCCCTGGCTGGTTCTGGTCAACATCCACAGTGTTTGCCGTCAGAGAAGGAAAAGGCCTTAGCCCGGGCAGAACCGTGATTGGGAAAGCAAAGAGACACGTACTGCTGGAATGACCCGGCGCAGGAGTAACCTTAAAACAAGGGGAGAAAAGTCAAGGGTGATGGATTGATTACCCCTTTTGGCCTTATTTACTCCCCTTTGGGAAGTAACAGGTTAATGGGCCTGGGCTAATTTTTCTTTAATCTTTGACCTCACTGTTTTCTCTCCCTGCACCCTTCCCCCTCCCCGCACCACTGTTCCCCAATTCCCCATCTGCTTTGATGGAAACAGAAGCCAAGGAGGCTTTGCTCCTGCTTCCTGGGTAAGAAATGCTCATTGTTGACATCTGTTTTCAGGGTGTAAGTTAGTGAAGACAGAGACCATGTATGATTTGTTCTGGGCAAGGACGTTTTGGGGAGGTTGGGAGAATAAACTTCATAAGCTCCATGCAAGTAAACTTCCCGTCCCTGGGATCCCACAGGAGCTGCCGGGCAACAAGCGGTGCAGGTGGCTCAGCTACTGCCCCGGGGCGCACATCTCATGGGCGTTGAGGGTGTCGTGGGCACATGCTGGGAGTCGTGCTTGTGCAATGTGATATTCCAAGCTGCTCATCTTCCCTGGGAAAACACTTGGGGTTGAAGCTGGCTGTTTAGAGGAACTCTAACTGATTTCAGCTTATTATGCAAAGTGATGACATAAAGCAGAACATCCTTGAATCTGAAATTTAAAACGTCCTCCTTTGGGTGCTATGGAATATCCTTAGGTTTTTTTGGGACTGGGAACTGTTCATCGGAGGAGAGAGAGGGAGTGAGTGTGTATAATGATGCTTTTGAAACTGTAATGTCACTCTCATTCTAGTTACTCTCCAACTACTGTTCCATTCTTTTCTGCGAACTAACTTCCCGGTGTCTGTTCAGCTAGCAGTCTCACAAATGGCTCATCAGGATTAACAGTCCAGCTGCCTGGTGGTTAGCCCTGGAGGTTGAGTCCTGACAGACAGCCTCTGATTTCATCGCTGTGTGACTTGGCCAAGTCCGTTTACCTCTCTGATCCTCAGTTTCCTCATTTATAAACAAGGGATGCTAAATCCATACCTCACAGGGCTACTGTATCTAACAAGGACATTAGATTGTTGTTATTGCCCATGGTTCTCAGTAGCAAAAGGACCCGTACCGTTAAAGACGTCTGGGAGTGGAAGAGATGGTCAGTCTTCTCAGTGGAACTTGAACTTCCTCTTCAGCATGCCCCAACGTGGACAAACTGGAGGCCTGCTTGTCCTTTCCCTCGCATTTTTTTAAATGTAATATCACATTTTCCACTGAGCATAGGTGCTCTATAAACCTGTAATGCTCACCGATTTCATGAACATCCATCAAAAGAACACATGGACCAGTACGGTGGCTCACGCCTATCATCCCAGCACTTTGGGAGGCTGAGGCAGGAGGATCGCTTGAGGCCAGGAGTTCGAGACCAGACTTGGGCAACATAGTGAGACCCCATCTCCATAAGAAATTTTTTTAATTAGCTGGGCCTAGTGTCACACCCCTGTAGTCCCAGCTACTTGGGAGGCTAAAGTGGAAGGATAACTTGAGTCCAGGAGTTTGAGGTTACAGCAAGCTATCGTGGTGCCACTGCATTCCAGCCTGGGTGACCGAGTGAGACCTTGTCCCTGAAAAAAAAAAAAAAACCAATATTAAAAACTGTTTAAAAAAGAACACATGCAAGAATTACCCAGTGTTATCTAAGAAAATGGTCAGCCTAGAAAGAAATTTTATATGCTGCTCCTAACCTGCAAAACCAAAATCTCGCGGCTAGCTAAATGGCGCTGTCTGTGGCCCTAGGATGCCGCTCAACCATAAAGTTAAACTTCTCGTCTTTTATCATCAGTATTTAAGTTAGAAACTGAAGCCTTTATTTTTTTATTTTTTTGAGACAGAGTCTCACTAACTGAAGCCTTTAGTTTGGGGGTACACAGTGGCAGCATGGCCACCAAGAGCCCCAGAAGGTTCTCAGATCTTGTCCTCTAGTTTATATTGTGGGACTTTCTCTTCCGAGGCTGAGCGCTCCAGTTCAAATGGGCCTTGAAACAAAGCTAAATGCCGTGTGCTTCGTGTCAGCGTGGGAATGCGTCTGATGAGAGGGAGGCAGTCCGTAATGTGCCCCTTTGTGTGTGCTGCGGGCAAAACGCTACTTTCAAGCAGTTGCTTCTAAGAGACTGGGTTATCCCACTGGTTACCCAACAACTCAGCTACAGTTAGCTGCCTTTGATAACAGGCCCCTTCAATCCCAACATCTTCTAGAAATATGTAGATGCTTTCCAGACTGTCTGCCCACTCGCATTCCAGTAATGGGGCCGGTGGGAGGAGGAGAAGGAATGGGATACCATGGGTGGGACTGTCCCGTGGCGTGCTGGCAATTCCAGGCAAGGAACGTTGCTGAGCGCTCAAAGCCTGCCTCAGGACCAAAAAGCTTTCCACGAACTTCGGTTTCATTTGTCTTTGAGCTTCAGTCCTCTTTTCCAGGGGCCTCTGTTGAAAGCTACTACTTCGGCCAAATAGGCTAGAAAATGGGGCGCTGTTGGGTGAATCACAACACGCAAGAGTCACAGTGTGTTAAAAAGTCATTCCTACTAGTTTTTATCACATTTAAGAAACAATTCTGACAGATGATATAATACAAAGATGTATAAGGAAAATGTGTATTTTTTAAAAAAACTACCTCCCTTCCCTACGCCAACCCCACTTCTTTCAATCTTCCCCCCACCTCCACCCCAATTACTATTACCTCTCTGGTGTGTACAAGTCCATACTGTTCTAGACTGTCTTTTTGTTGTCGGTGGTGGTTTTTTCTTTTCCTTTTTTAATTTCAAAATATGAAGGGGGCGCAAATGTTTTATGTTACATGGATCACTTTTGTAATGCTTGAGTCCTAGCTAAAGGTGTGCCTGTCACCCAAATAGTGTTCACAGTACCTGTTAGGTAGGTTTTTGGGCCCCCCCCACCTCCATTGCTTCCCACTGAGTTTTACTTCCCTCTGTGCACATGTGAGCTCATCAGTTAGTTCCAGTTTAATAGTGAGTACATGTGGGGTTTGTTTTTCCATTCTTGAGAGACTTTACTTAGGAGAATGGTCTCCAGTTCCATCCAGATTGTTACAAAAAGGTATTAATTCATCTTTTTCTATGGCTGAATAGTGCCCCGTGGTGTACATATACCACATTTCATTAATCCACTCATGAATTGATGGGCACGTGGGTTTATTCCACATCTTTGCAATTATGAATTGTCCTGCAGTACACGTTCAAGTGCAGGTGTCTTTTTGATAAAATGACTTCTTTTCCTTTGGGTAAATACCCAATAGTGGGATTGCTGGATTGAATGGTAGATCCACTTTTAGTTCTTTGAGGAATCTCCATAGTGTTTTCCATAGAGATTATATGAATTTGCAGTCCCACCAACAGTGTATAAGTGTTCCTTTCTCTCTGCATCCATGCCAGCATCTGTTGGTTTTGGACTTCCCCCCCCCCCAGCATATTATGGGGGTACAGATGTTTAGGTTACGTATGTTGCCCTTGCTCCCCTCCCCCCATGGACTTTTTGATAAATGCCATTCTAACTGGGCTAAGGTGATACTTCATTGTGGTTTTAATTTGCATTTCCCTGATGACTAGTGTAGTGATGTTCAGTATTTTTTCGTATGTTTATTGGCCATTTGTCTTTTTTCTTTTGAGAAGCCTGTCTTACGTCTTTTTTAATTTTTTTTTTTTGAGACAGAGTCTCACTGTGTTGCCCGGGCTAGAGTGCCGTGGCGTCATCCTAGCTCACAGCAACCTCAAACTCCT
>NW_012152729.1:3235194-3237802 GCF_000956105.1 Propithecus coquereli | reverse complement strand
TGGAGTACAGTGGTGCTATCATAGCTCACTGCAACCTCCAACTCCAGGGCTCAAGTCATCCTTCTCCCTCAGCCTCCTGAGTAGCTGGGACTACAGGTGCATGCCACCAAGCCTGGATAATTTTTAAATTTTTTGTAGAGACAGTTCTCACTAAGTTGTCCAGGCTGGTCTGGAACTCCTAACCTCAAGCAATCCTCCCACCTTGGCCGCCCAAAGTGCTGGGATTTCAGGTGTGAGCCACCTCACCTGGCCTTTAACTTTTTATCATGACAATGTTCAAATATACCCAATCCCCATGTACTGATCCTCTAATTTCGACATTTTGTCTTTCTTGTTTCCTCCTACTTCCTGGCCTTAGAGTTTGCTATGACTCAGAAATAACTCATCCCTTGCTAGGCTTGAAGTGGGCTTCCCAGAGCCTTCCTGGGGCTGGAGAGCCCCTCAATCTTTCCTATAATTTCCGATTTATCAGCCCAGAGGATTAGGTTGCATGGAAAGATGAGTCTTAATGAGCAACTGGAAATTCAGGTTGGGGCTCCCTGTCACTTCTCAAAGGGTGGGGCTTAGCCACCATTAACGATGCCCCAAAGCAGTTAAGTGCCTTGTATCAAGTTATTTTGCAAAACCATTTTCATTTTTTTAGCCCTCCACACTTGGCAAGTCCAATCATGCTTGTCTCAACTTTCACAGCCCAGATTTGGGCCGTTTAGGGAAAGGAATTCAGGGCAGCTCTTGTTCTCTGCTTACCAGACAAGCCCCCAAACACAGCCTGGCTGCCCCATTACTTCTGATGGGGGTGGGGGAGGGTTCTTGAAAAGCATCTAGTTTTGCTCGAAGTGCCCATCCATCCGTTAAGGACTTGGTGTTTCTTCTTGCTTCTGTTGTCATGTTATGGCTCATCTGTTGATTTAGCAAGTACTTGTCTTCTAGCTTGTTTACCCAAGTGCACAGAAAGAGTAGTCATCTCTTCCACTTGCGTTGGTCTTCAGCTTACAGAATGTGATCACATTCACTGTCTTGGTTGTTCTTCACAAAACCTCAGAGGGGTAGGCTCTACCCATGCTGGAATCCTTCATATTCCAGTAGAGAAAACTGTGGACCAGACAGTAAAGCAATTTGCTTAAGGCCGCTCAGCAAGAACACTGCAGAATCTGGGTTTATAATCCAGTTGCAGACTCTGCAACCACCCCCTCTCCTCCCCCCTTTTTTTTGAGACAGAGTCTCACTCTGTCACCTGGGCTAGAGTATAGTGGCATCGTCATAGCTCACTGCAACCTCCAGCTCCTGGGCTCAAGGAATTCTCCTGCCTCAGCCTCCCCAGTAGCTGGGACTACAGGTTTGCACCACCACACCTGACTAATTTTTCTATTTTTTGTAGAGACAGGGTCTCAGTTATTGCCCAGGCTGGTCTCAAACTCCTGGGCTCAAGCAATCCTCCCACGATCCTCCCACCTTCGTCCTCCCACCTAGGCCTCCCAGAGTGCTGGGATTACAGGTGTGAGCCACCATGCCCAGCTCTGCCTGTTTTTCTTGTCTCCCGTCTTTCCACCGTTTATTACAGCTGCCCTCTGTTCACCCCATCTTCCTCCCCTCTAGTTTGGGAAGTGAGTTGTAGACCCAGCCTAAAGAGTGATGGTAGGGGTAAGGGCATGGAGGTGATTTTTTTTTCCTTTTAACAAATTTAGATAGGAAGGTCAGGCAAGGACCAAGCTCCCTTCCTGTGAACTAACTTCTTGGTTTGGTTGCTTAGTTTATTTGCCAAGTAATAGCAGACTCCCAGCTACTGCATGAGGTAGCCTCAGATTTCTGCCACCCTTAGGATCTTAGTTTGGAGGCAGAATCCTCCAAAAATAGCCAAGGCCTTAACAGGGTCTCTCCAGAGAGAGAAAGAGAGTGAGAGAGAGCCCCCCATGAGACTGAGTAACCCCTGTTACGGGCCCATCCCAGCTCTGCTATTTATCAGTTATGGGATGTTAGGTAAATTTCTTAACCTCTCTGAGCCTCAGTTTTGCTTTGGAAATGGAGACAGTTGATGGTTTTAAATACCTACCCTCTCACCCCCAAACTTGGTCTTATTTTCTCTGGCAAGAGCAGGGCTGTTGACTTCCGAAATGTTTACAAGAGTGGCCCCTGGTGGAACTAATGAAAACTGCAGCCCAGGTATCACAGATGGCTTCAGGGCTTTCTGGCAGAAACCTGATCCTCAGGAGTGTTGAGGTGTCTAGCCTTGTAAAATGGGCATACCAGCTGGAATTTTTACTAAAGAGCACTTGGACGAAATAGAAATTCCACTGGAGAGATGGGGGACAATTATTTGCAAGGGAGGAAAACAGGCCAAGTTGAGAGTTTCCTAGAATGAACTGTCTTGTCAACTGTTCTTCTGTCTGGAAGTCTCTAGAGCCAGATTCCTGTAAGACTGACTCCTCCAGGTCCCAGCTCAGATTCCTCTACCTCAGAAAGGCCTGCCCTCACCATTTAACATAAGTTACAGCTCCAAGAAACTCCCTTCTCCCCCTGTCACTCTTGTATCAGGCTCTTTCATAATATTTTAATTCCTTTGTATCTAGCACTTGTCACTACCTGAAAGTATTGGTTTCTGTATTTGCCT
>NW_012152729.1:3228759-3233671 GCF_000956105.1 Propithecus coquereli | reverse complement strand
GCCTCGGCCTCCCAGAGTGCTAGGATTACAGCGGTGAGCCACCGCGCCTGGCCTATACTCCTCTACTCTTAACCATTGTGCCATGCTGGCTCTCTCTTATTATCTGCCACTGTTTAAATGATTTCTTTAAATGTAGACTATCCATAGCATCTCACTGTACATGAACTCTAACTTTTGGACACAATAGGTATCTTGCCTCTGTCTCCGTCTCCTGGGCTAAAGTGTGGTGGCGTCATTGCAGCTCACTGTACCCTCAAACTCCTGGGCTGAATTGATCCTCCTGCCTCTGCCTCCTAGTAGCTGGGACTACAGGCGTGCGCCACCATGCCCAGCTACTTTTTCTACTATTAGTAGAGACAGGGTTCTCACTTTTGCTCAGGCTGGTCTCGAACTCCTGAGCTCAAGTGATCCTCCCGCCTCGGCCTGCCACGGTGCTAGGATTACAGGCGTGAGCCACGACGCCCGGCTCTGTCTCTGTACTTTAGTGGTCTGTTTCATACTGGCAAGAGGCATGTGAAGGGGAGGCCCCCCTTTTTGGTACTGAGAAAGAGAAGTTACTTTCTATACAAGATACTCTTCAGTTGACGAGTGGATGAGAAAAAAGTCAGACCACCATGAACAGTCACCCTGTAATTGTGAAGCACATACTGGTGATAACGACTCCTTTGGTAGCTTTGTTGTTCTGTCACCAGATTATGGTTTGTTTTGCCTGTGCTTGCTTTTGTGTCAGGCTTTTGGTGGGTGAATCAAGTTCGCCCTTTGGAGACATCTTTAATCAGCCCAATTTCCTAATCCCTGTGATTTCTGCCCTGCAGTGAGTTTCGAAGGATGCACTGGTCGGCCAAGGACAGGCTATTTTTCTGATGACACCCGATTCAAAGTGGGCACGGATGGTGAGATTACAGTCAAACGGCCTCTACAGCTTCATAATCCGGAGACCAGTTTTCATGTCCACGCCTGGGACTCCACCCACAAGAAGTTTTCCACCAAAGTGACGCTGAAGGCAGTGGGGCACCACCGCAACCACGACCACGACCGTCATGTACGTTGGAGTGTTTCTTAGACGTTCACTGTTGTTTCAGTCCGCTGTCTAATCCAGGGTCTCAGCCTTGGCACCATTGACGTTTTGGGCTGGATAATTTTTTGTTGCGCGGGGTTGTCCTATGTACTATGGAATGTTTAGTAGCATCCCTAGCCTTGATTGGCTAGACACCAGGAGCACCTCCACCAGTTGTGGCAACCAAAAATATCTCCACGTGCTGCTGGTAGCCCCTGGGCGGGGGGAAATCACCCCTCATTGAGAAGTATTGATCTAACTGAGCTAATAATTCTTGCTGGGTCTTTGGGTTGTTGTCGAGTTGTGGGGATCGGATAGTATAGAAGAATGGGCAAAGGCCTGGACACTGGGATTGAATCTCAGCCCTGCCATTTACCACCGGAGTGACCTGGGAGAGGATACTTAACAGGTCTGTGCTTGAATGTCCTTATCTGTGACATGGAGGTGGTAGTGAGGACCGAATGAATTAATACATGTGAGATGCTGGGAATATGCGAGGCATATGATGAGTCTCAGTAATCGTTAGCTCTGTTCACTCTCCTCTTGGAGGAAGAATGCACAAGAGGCCAATTCTCTGATCGTCTTGCTGTTTTTAGTGGGGAGAGTCTCAGCAAAGAAGTAGAAGAGCGAGTGGGAAGCTTTGGCCCCGTTGGACTGTATGTAACTCCATGAGATCCTTCCCCGTCGTATGCGCAGTGCCTGGCCTTAGGTCTGGAATGGAAGCGTGTACGTCTGACGAGGTTCCTGGCAAGAATGTTTCTGTGGGTCGTCGCCAAAGCCAAACGCCTTTGCCAGTTTCCAAACTGCTCCCATGCTGCTTCCTACCAAAATGTGTCTCTGGGGCACATTCTAATTGTATCTAGTTCACTGCCTTGGAAGCGCGGAACGTGTTGTAAGTGCCAAGGCCTTTGAAGTTGGTGCCTGTTTTTTCTCCCCAAAGTTTCTTGAGATTCTTGGAACTTAATAGTCCTCTTGGTAGATCTGATGTTTCTCCCTGGTGTAATGAGATCAGAAAAACGAGGAACTTAGTACTGCAGAACTGTATTAACATAGCGCTCTGACTCAAGTCTCCTACTGATCCATCATTCAGTGCTTTATGTGCAATACCAACATCTCATTTAATCTTTCCAATAATTCTACGAGGAAAGTACTAATATTATCCCCATTCTAGACCTTAGGAAACTGTGGTACAAAGAAGTTAAGTAATCTGCCCTGGAAAGGGTGCTGTCATAGTAAGCATTCAAAGCCACGCAGCTTAGCTCCGGAACCTGCCCTTGGAGAAAAACAGAAGGGTGTGGAGGGCAGAGAATGTATGGTGTGTGTATGCGCGTGTTCACGTGTGGCCAGGATGCAGGACTGGGGAAGGGGTCTGTGATGATACCTGGTGGCATTCATATGTATTTGTGCATCTTGAATCTTTAAAAAGCCAGGAAATAGGGCTTGAGTCGAACTTGGCAAACAGTGATCAGTAACTGTGAGTTAGTATTCTTATATGGCAGGCGGGAGATGGAACTTTCCTCTGGAAGCTTTACTGTGTTACCAGTAATCACTTTAAAACACTTAAACAATTTGGAAGATATTTTCCTTTCCTCTTCAGCTCTCTTATTTCCCTGCATGTGCATAAGGTTATCTTTATTGCACACGAAAACTGTTCAATACAAGTCTCAAAGGACGTTTTTGGTTCCTATCCCAACAGCTTCTATTATAACAAATGGAAACCATATAGATACAACGATACAATGAGATCGAGAGATTTGTATTGATCACAGAGCAGTTCTTGGTACCAATTCCCAAAACATACTCATTTTGGCTGGTAACTCCACTTCGGGGACGTATATCCCCAGGAAAAGCATGAAAGAAAAGAAGTGGAAAACACCCAAATATCAGATTGTTGAATAAGCTTGATATTAAATCATTGGTGTGTAATGTTGCTATTAAAAATGACAGATTGGCTGGGCATGGTGGCTCATGCCTGTAATCCTAGCACTTTGGGTGGCTGAGGCAGCAGGATCACTTGAGCCCAGGAGTTTGAGGTTGCAGTGAGCTAATGATGATGCCATTGCACTCCAGCCTGGGTGACAGAGCGAGACCCTGTCTCAGGAAAAAAAAAGAAGACTTGTCATGTAGGCTTGAAATAACTCGTAAATTATAATATCAAACCCTGAAACCTGTGATCGTGTATGTAAAATGACTTGAACTCTGGATCCTAGGAAGGATAAAAGGAGAGCATGGTCTTTATTACACGGCAGAGGAGTTCACTGGGTTTTGTTTTGGCTGTCCGCTTTGGAGGGTACATATAATTTGTCATCAATAAGAGAATGTGTCATTGAGTTAAAAACCATACACTGCCCTGAGAAGGCTGGGGACACTGGCTGGACAGGTTGGACTGTTAGAACTCACATGTCTCTCCTGAATCATCTCAGTTTGTTCCATGTCTTCTTTTCTTTTAGGACTCTGCCTCTGGCGCCCACGTGGAAGTGCTCACATTTCCTGGCGCCCGCCGCGGTCTCAGAAGACAGAAGCGAGACTGGGTCATCCCTCCCATCAGCTGCCCAGAAAATGAAAAAGGCCCATTCCCTAAAGGTCTGGTTCAGGTAAGAGAAGTTCTCTATTTCTGTGGGAGGGATGTAGCAGAGAAGGACCGAGGAAAGGAGGGAAAAGACCCACTATCAGGACCCTTCTTTGCCAGTTCTGTTTCTTTCTTCTTGTCTTCAGATCAAATCCAACAGGGACAAAGAAACCAAGGTTTTCTACAGCATCACTGGCCAAGGAGCCGACATACCCCCCATTGGTGTGTTTATTATTGAGAGAGAAACAGGATGGTTGAAGGTGACGGAGCCTCTAGATAGAGAAAAAATCGCCAATTACACTGTGAGTATCTCTTGGAAGCTTGTGATAATGTGGTAACATCCGTGCAACTGTTCTTGGTCAACTCATGTTGGATCTCCAGATTAGAGGCTCTGGAAATGTGAGGAGCTTAACTTGACACCTCTGGGCCTGTTGCTGAGGAGAAATGACAGGAGAACCTGGGACAATTCGGAGTTGTTAATTTTTTCCTTGTTGGGAAAAGAGGGAGGAGAGTCCCATGGGTCTTCGCTTGTCATGATCTCACTGAAGCGGCAGGAGCACACGTGGGGGAAAGTTCTCTGCTGGGGAGTCTCAGAGAGTGGGAAGGAGTGGAGGCCAAGGAGAGCCCGCTCTGCTCTGGCCAGACCCCTTCTCCCTCCTCCTCTTCCTCGTCAGGGCTCAAGTCACCTCCACTTGGCTCTTTCAGCTCTTCTCTCACGCTGTGTCATCGAATGGGGAGGCAGTCGAGGACCCGATGGAGATTGTGATCACGGTGACAGATCAGAATGACAACAGGCCCGAGTTCACCCAGAATGTCTTTGAGGGGTCTGTCATGGAGGGTGCTCTTCCAGGTATATCCAATCATGAGCTGAATACCCAGAAAGACCCTTAGATTCTTTGGACCCCAAAGTGTTGTCCAACCCCAAAGGCTGGAGCTTGAGGTTAAGTCACTGAAGTTGACCCATCAAATGGACAGAGCTTTGTTGGAAGCCATTGGGGTGTGTGTGTGTCTGTAACATTCTACCTACAGAAATTTGTATAAAATAAGAACAGTTTAAGAACAACCTTTCTGGTTAAGAAACAGATCCTTGCTGGTACCCTAAATATCTATACCACCTTCCTTGAGCACATTCTTTTCTCTCCTCCATAAAGGAAACCATTGCCCTGACTTTTGGGATAATTATTCTCTTTCTTTTATCTTTTGCCATTTGTGTATTTACCCCTAGATATTAACTTTTTAGTTTTACCTCTTTTCAAACTATATATACACAGAATCATACTGTACGT
>NW_012152729.1:3181768-3228039 GCF_000956105.1 Propithecus coquereli | reverse complement strand
CCAAGGTGGTTGAACCAATTCATACTCCCACCAGTAATCTATATCCTGGAATTGTTAGACTTTTTAGGTCTGCCAGTTGTACCTATTGAGTCTTAAGAGTTATTTAGATGTTCTGGGTCCTAGTCCTTTGTCAGTCACGTGTTATGAATGTTGTCTTCCACCTTAAAGGCAATGATCTCAAATGACCATTTTCTTTCATGAAGGCTGTGGCTGAGAAGCCAATTGCAGAAAATTCTGGAATTTTAAAAATTTTACACACCCTTCCCTCAATATGAGAGATAGTAAAATGTTACAGTTTGAAGCTGTTTATTCCCCGTACTCTTCCCCGCTCCGCCCCTACCCTGCATGTGTTGGGAAGGTGGAGTCTTCTGCACGTCGCTCGTTTGGTGTAATGTTTTCTCCTTCCCCTGGCACTTGGGTAAGAATTTTAGAAACTGGAGAACGGGGAGACTGTGACTTGGTACCATCCCCAGGTCCCCTCCTTTCTCACTCAGGACAGAGTTGGGCTGAGAAGTAATGACCGGTCCCAAAGCGCAGCTTGACTAAATCTTCTCCTTGAACGCCTCCAGGGACCTCCGTGATGCAGGTCACAGCCACAGACGCGGACGATGACGTGAACACCTACAACGCCGCCATCGCTTATACCATCCTCGACCAAGAGCCTAAGTTGCCTCACGAAAACATGTTCACCATCAACCGGGACACCGGAGTCATCAGTGTGGTCACTGCTGGGCTGGACCGAGAGGTCAGGGGTCAGAAGGACCCGGAGAGTGTTGGAGGGTGTTGGGGGCAGATGAGTATTAGTTAAATCCCATAGATAATGCAAACTCTGCTGCGGCCAGTTGTTAGTGTGGCGTGATGGTCTACGCTTTGCATCTAAATATCTGCGCAGAGATTCTGTGCCTTGAAGGCAGGCCGGCTGGCATCTAAGCAGATGATTAAATATTCTGTGTGGTTCTGTGCAGTGGCCGGGCCTGAGGTGGCTGGTGGTCTTGGTCCTCACTTGGGTATGTCGATCTCTCTGCAGACTTTTCCCAGGTATACCCTGGTGGTTCAAGCTGCTGACCTTCAAGGCGATGGCTTAAGCACAACAGCAACAGCCGTGATCACGGTCACCGACATCAACGACAACCCTCCCATCTTCAATCCCACCACGGTAATTCTGCAACTGCTTAGACGGTTTCCAGGGAAAGGTCTTTTGTTGTTCATGAACCGAGTTTCACGGCTGCTCGTGGGCAAACTCTTTGAAAACCCTCCCCAGACTAGCAAATGTTAACTTTAGACTTAGAAGCAAGCATTACTGGGGTGGCAATTGTCTTTGAACACTTTTGTCCCATCCTTGGCCTGGAGCCAATTGGCACAGGATTGTGACGTTGCCAATAGCATCTGCCGAATCCATGTCCTCGTGTTGTGCATCTTTGTAGCAAATACTACTGGGTTTTATTTATTCATTGAACAAATATTTGCCTGAGTCAGGAGAAAGCTTGATGCACAGGAAGATCTGAAAAAACAGCCAGTGCGACTCAAGTGTAGTAACCAACTCAGGCAGGAGCTACAGGACCTTGTAGGCTGAGTGAAGAATTTTAGAATTTATCCTGAACACAAGGGGATGTCATTAAAGGGTTTTAAGCAGAGGATTGTAATGACCAGAGTTCCATTTTATAAAGATTACTGGTAGAGAGTGGATGGGGGCAGGGGCCGGGGTGAATGGTGGTTAAACCACAGTGTCTTGCACTTGACTAAGATCACAGTCAGCACCTGGGCCGGCGTATGCTAAGAGGCTCTGGTGGCCAGGGCCTTAGAGCGCAGTTTGCGGGACTCACGGAGGAAGGTACTCAAGTACTAGCTGCTCCCCTGGCGTGGAACAAGGGCCTGCTCGTGGAGTGGGCACTGACTTCGAGACATGTGCCCATCACCTGGCTTCTCCTCGTCACCTCTCCTCAAAGCCTGGGCTCAGAAAGGACTCCGTCAGCT
The DNA here is from genome assembly GCF_000956105.1 of Propithecus coquereli. Classification (NCBI taxonomy): domain Eukaryota; kingdom Metazoa; phylum Chordata; class Mammalia; order Primates; family Indriidae; genus Propithecus; species Propithecus coquereli. The sequence goes on along the minus strand of NW_012152729.1, from coordinate 3,226,065 downwards.
CCTTGAGACCCCGCTCCGTGCTTAGTCTCAGCATGTCATAAGTGACCTGTGGTTTCCTTTTCTCTGCAGTACCAGGGTCAGGTGCCTGAGAACGAGGCCAATGTCGTCATCACCACCCTCAAAGTGACGGATGCCGATGCCCCCAATACTCTGGCTTGGGAGGCCCAGTACACCATACTGAATGATAAAGAGGGACAATTTGTTGTCACTACAAACCCAGTAACCAACGATGGTATTTTGAAAACAGCGAAGGTTTGTGTGGTGCCTGGCAGGATGCAGGAACCCCACCCTAGCAACTGTCCGCTCCCTTGTCCCCTGGTGTCTTAAGAAGTCGATTAGCATTGGCAGGGTGCAGGTGGAGTGGCTGTCCCACATTCTGATGGATCAGGTGGCATTTGTCGATGCTCTTGAGGCTCACGTGAGAAATCAAGAAGCTCCTACATAAGATCCTAAAATTGAAGAGGAAGTACTGCCTGCTCTAATAGGCTCTTTCCCAGAAACATCTGCCTCGCCCTCCCCCATTTCCATTTTACAAATGAGAGAGAATTTTTTTTTTTTGGAGACAGAGCCTCACTCTGTTGCCGGGCTAGGGTGCAGTGGCATCAGCCTAGCTCACAGCAACCTCAAACTCCTGGGCTCAAGCAATCCTCCTGCCTCAGCCTCCCGAGTAGCTAGGACTACAGGCATGCACCACCATGCCTGGCTAATTTTTTCCATATATTTTTAATTGTCCAGCTAATTTCTTTCTCTTTTTAGCAGAGATGGGGTCTTGCTCTTGCTTGGGGTGGTCTCGAACTCCTGAGCTCAAACGATCCTCCCGCCTCGGCCTCCCAGAGTGCTAGGATTACAGGCGTGAGCCACCCGCCCGGCCAAAGTTTTTCTATTTTTGTTAGAGTCAGCGTCTCGCTCTTGCTCGGGCTGGTCTGGAACTCCTGACCTCAAGCAATCCTCCCGCCACGGCCTCCCAGGGTGCTAGCACTACAGGCATGAGCTACTGTGCCTGGCCTCAATTTTGCTGGATTATTTTAGAAGTGGGACAAATATGGCTGTTTTTGGAAAATGTCTTAGAAATTTGAAAACTAAAAAATTGGGCAAGTTGCTTGTTGAAGTTAGTCAAAAGAGTTACTAGATCCTGGAATAGCCCCGGAGCTTTGACCACCTCTTGAGCATATGGGCTGCCAGATTTGAGAACCACCAGTATGTTACTGACCAAAAGCAACAGTTAAGGATTTCTTTTTTTTTTTTTTCTTTTAAACCAACACAAAATGTTTGTTTGTTTTTAACCTCATTTTTTCCACTCTCTAGGGCTTGGATTTTGAGGCCAAGCAGCAGTACATCCTACACGTGGCAGTGACGAATGTGGCCCCTTTTGTGGTCACTCTGACTACTTCCACAGCCACTGTCACCGTGGACGTGCTGGATGTGAATGAAGCCCCCATCTTTGTGCCTCCGGAGAAGAGAGTGGAAGTGTCCGAAGACTTTGGCGTGGGCCTGGAAATCACGTCCTACACAGCCCGGGAGCCAGACACGTTTATGGAGCAGAAGATAACGTAAGTGTGAGGGTTTTGCTACTGACTTGCAGCAACTGGGTATTTTCACGTATACATTATTTTTTTAAAAATGTCATTTTATGGCCGGGCGTGGTGGCTCACGCCTGTAATCCTACCAGTCTGGGAGGCTGAGGTGGGCGGATTGTTTGGGCTCGGGAGTTCGAAACCAGCCTGAGCAAGAGCGAGACCCCATCTCTACTAAAAATAGAAAGAAATTAGTCAGACAACTAAAAATATATAGAAAAAATTAGCCGGGCATGGTGGTGCACACCTGTAGTCCCAGCTACTCGGGGGGCTGAGGCAGGAGGATTGCTTGAGCCCAGGAGTTTGAGGTTGCTGTGAGCTAGGCTGATGCCACAGCACTCTAGCCCGGGCAAGAGAGTAAGACTCTGTCTCAAAAAAAAAAAAAAAAAAAAAAAAGTCATTTTATATATACGCGAAGAATGTATAGTTCATATAGGCATTTTATCATCATTTGTCTTTGCAAGACCTTTCTTTTGTTTATTTTTTATTGTCTTTTATCCCTGTTCCCTATACCTTTTCCCTCTGTAGAGAGCTGTTGCAGATCTAATGTGCCTCTTCTCCTTGAGCTCTTGTAGTGTAGCAGGAATGTGATTTTAATTTACATACATGGTATCGTGTTCTAAGTAGCTTACTATTCCTTCTCTTTTTATTTTGTTTTGTTTTCTTCCCCACCCTTCTTCTTCTGTTTTTAAACCTAAAGACATCTTTGTAATATAAATCACAACCACAGATGCTAAAAACCCACATACAAATCAATCAGTCACAACGATTGCTTGAAAATACTCTAATTTTGTACATGCGGCCAATGTACTGCTCATAAGCCAGGGGATACTTCTAGGTGGTCCAAACTGTTAGGCCTGGTAATCAGAGTTTAAAGGAATAGTGAAAAGCCAAAGATAGTAATGTAGGGTTTTATTTGTGATGAAGCCTTGGTTTCTAGGCTGGGTTGATATCTTAGCTTATAGTAGCAAACTAGATAATTCAAAGCATCTCCTGGGACCAGTTCAGGGACCCTCTATAAAAGTGTTTATAGAGGCCCTTTCCCCTGGAACAAAGAGCACTTTATGTAATTCATTGATTTGCTCTTCTAACGAAGTGAGGTCAAGCCCACAGGTTTCTAGAGCCCCTTCCCTTTCTGAGCTTTTCTATGACTCCAGGAGAGTAGGGCAGTACATTTCTGTTAGCCTCTCTGGCACCTCCCATTAAATACCAGTAATGCAGCTCACCCCTAAGTCAACGTGTCACCCTAAATCTCCAAATGTCCGTGGCAGGAGAGGAGGTCACATATTGCCACCATTTGAAAACTGCTGTACTCTTTGGGGGAGCTGGTGAGGATTCTGCTTTTAAAAATAAACAAGCATGGCCGGGCGCGGTGGCTCACACCTGTAACCCTAGCACTCTGGGAGGCTGAGGCGGGCGGATTGTTTGAGTTCAGGAGTTCAAAACCAGCCTGAGCAAGAGCGAGACCCCGTCTCTACCAAAAATAGAAAGAAATTAATTGAACAGCTAAAAATATATAGAAAAAATTAGCCGGGCATGGTGGCGCATGCCTGTAGTCCCAGCTACTTGGGAGGCTGAGGCAGAAGGATTGCTTGAGCTCAGGAGTCTGAGGTTGCTGTGAGCTAGGCTGACGCCACGGCACTCACTCTAGCCGGGGCAACAAAGTGAGACTGTCTCAAAAAAAATAAAAAATAAAAAAATAAACAGACATCATAGTAACATTGCTTCAGGCAGGAATTACCCATAGATGCTAAATCCATCGGGTGAAAGTTAGTTGGTGAACAGGGTATTCTCAGATTATCTCCCCGCAGATTATAGCTTAATCACAAAAGGAAAAAAGACACCTTTACTATGAAGAAATCTGGTGACTTTCCCTTATCCACGTGATCAAAGTTAGCATCACCGATAAAAGAACAGACATCACGTGCCTCCTGTATGTAATGCACTTAGGAGGATACAGCATCACCTCTGTGGTATTCGTGTCCCCTCCACAAATGGGTAGCCTGAATCTCATGTGAGGGAGCAATCTGACAAACCCCAGTTGAGGGACATTCCGCAAAACGACTGGCCTGCACATTTCAAAAGTGTCAGTGTTAAAAAAGAAAAGAAAGCCCAAGGAATGATTCCAAGTTAGTGGAAACTAAAGAGACATGCCCCTAAATGCCATGTACGGTCCTCACCTGGATCCTGAATCTGGCAGGATGTGGGGTTGCTAAAAGGACATTTTTGGAAAAATTGACAATTTGAATATATACCATATATTCGATAATAGTATTCTACCAAAGTTTTATTTCCTAAAATTGAAGATCGAATTGCGGTTATATAAGAGAATGCCTTTGTTCTCAGGAGTTAACACATTGAAGTATTTATGAGAAAGGAACACGATGTCTGCAACGTATTAACAAATGGTTCAGCAAAACAAGAAATTATGTGCGTGTCAATATATATAGAGAGAGAAAGCAACTGTGGCAAAATATTAACAGTGGGTAAATCTAGGTGAAGTGTATACATGGTCGTCATACTATTCTGGCAACTTTTCTCTAGAGCTGTTGGTTTTCAAAATAAAAACGTTGGAAGTAACTATATAAACGAAGAGGAACCTTAGCCTTCTTCAGCTACACGCTGTTGACCGTTCTTGTTCTAAACCAGAGCTCATGCTTGTTCAGGTATCGGATTTGGAGGGACGCTGCCAACTGGCTGGAGATTAATCCGGACACTGGTGCCATTTCCACTCGGGCTGAGCTGGACAGAGAGGACTCCGAGCACGTGAAGAACAGCACGTACACGGCCCTCATCATAGCCACGGACAACGGTAGGCGCGCCCTGGGGGAGCCTTTGCTGCCTTGCCCTCCTGGCTAGCTCCTTCCTTGCCCCCAGCCTGTTGGAGGCATAAGGTCATTCTTTTTCTTTTATTCTTAGGCAAAGGCATTCTCATTGTCAAAAATTAAAATAAAATGCGTGGAGCAGAAGTTCCTTTTCACCACTCCCTCTCTAAACCTGAACCCTACTCCTTCCCCATGGGAGCCAGACCACCGGGGTTTATGTCCCAGGTCCAAAGTTTTACACCCGTGTGACCTTGGATTTACTACTTAATTTTCACGTCCCTCAATTCCTTTATCTGACAAAGCGATGATAACCCCATCTGGATTAAATCTGCTAATTTATGTAAATGTGCCTAGAATAGCGTCTGCCACGTAGTACACGCTAGATAAGGACTGTCGTTATTTTTATCACCACCATCATCATCATCAGTTAAGTGTGGGTCCTCCCAGACTGTTTCTTTGTGTTTAAATACATTTATATACATATAGAAATATAGTTTATTATAAAATCACTGTCTGGTTTATAGCCATTTTTTATCTGATTTTGTTATAGAAACCATTATCTTAAACCTTGTTTTAAAATGTTATTTATTTATTTACTATTATTGTTTTTTTTACTTGACAGTATGTCTTTAAGACATAGAGCTGTACTGTGGCACATTATAGATCTCTTTTCAATAAGATGTTATCTGAGTATAGCACAATTTAATCATTCCCATATTAAAGGACCTTGGGGTTGTTTCCAGTGATTCATTATTTCCATGAGTGATGAGTAAACATCCTTGTGCGTGCCCCCATGCATAAGTATTTCCCTTGGATAGACGTCCAGAAGCAGAATCACTTCTAAGGAGACCTGCTCGCTTCCTACGGTTAATTCTCTTCCCTCTCTCTCACTCTCCAACCTCACGAAGTAGTAACTCCAGGTTTGACAACCAGGAATACAGCAGACAAGGCAAGCAAGGCCATAGCGGGGCTCTGTTCGCAGAGCACCCTTGCGTTAAGGGAAAGCTAGCCCACTGCCTCGGCCTGCAGTGCTGTTCTGGCCATCTGTCTCTGGCTACATGGGGATTCCTTGGCCTGGTCTGGGAGTAAGTTGGGGTAAATGGCACCCAAACCAAGGCTCCACAGACTTATTCTATAAAGGACGGGGTGGGGTGAAAATGTTAGGCTCTGCAGGCCACACAGTCTTCATTGTAAAAGAGTGGGCATAGCTGTGGTCTAATTTGGCCAGAAAGCCTTAGTTTGCTGACCCTCTGGCCTAAATAATCATAGCCGAGGTGTGGGGGTTCTGATTGATTCCTTCAAGTGTTACTTGGATTGTACATGCCTTTTAATGTAAGGTGTAAGAAGAGAATGAAGTTTCTTCAGAAAATCTGTTAGGGCCCGGCACAGTGGCTCACGCCTATGATCCCAGCACTCTGGGAGGCTGAGGCAGGAGGATTGCTTGAGCTCAAGAGTTCGAGACCAGCCTGAGCAAGAGCAAGATTGCCCTGTCTCTACTAAAAATAGATAAATCAGCCAGGTGTGGTGGCATGTGCCTGTAGTCCCAGCTACTTGGGAGGCTGAGGCAGGTGGATCGCTTAAGCCCAGGAGTTTGAGGTTGCTGTGAGCTACAATGACACCACAGTACGCTAGCTGGGGCAACAGAGTGAGACCCTGTCTCAAAAAAGAAAAAAAAAAAGAAAATCTATTCAGTCATTAAAAAAATTTTTTAAAGTTCATTTTAAATGACACATGCTTATTATTAGAGAAGGAAATTCACTTGATAAAAAGGTAAAAAAAAAAAAAACAAACCAAAATTCACAGTCTTGCCATGTAGGCAAGAACCATGTATAGGTTTGAGGTAGACTCCTCTGCTGTTACGGTTTCCCTGTCATGTAATAACATGGATGGTGGTTCCTTGGGTGCCTATTTTTTTTGTTACTATATGCTTGGTGCTGTGTCAGGATGTAAAAGAAACGCAAACAGTTCGTGTGCGAACTTCCAAGTCTGTTTTGGAAAGCAACTTGCAGTGATTTAAAAAGGCTCAACCCTTTGATAATGACCTTAAATGGCACAGAAGTTCAGAAAAGGGAGAACTGGTGGAGCAGTGGAGGGAGGGTGGGCAACTTCTTGGAGTAAAGTTTAATGAATGAATAGAGTCATGTGAAGAAGAGGAAAGAGGACGTCTTTGGTGTGAGGAATAACTTGAATAGTTGTTACCAAAGTGGAAAATAAGCTCGTCTACTCCAGACGGTCAGGGACCTGCCCACCTGGGAGTGCGGGGGCCTGGGACTGGCAGGACAGGGGGCTCGGCTCCAGGGGCGCGTGGGGCCTGGTGAGAGACCACTGAAGCCAGGACAAGGCAGGGGGGGTCATACTGTTCCTCAGCTGTGACATTTCCTCTGTATTTTCTCTCAGGCTCTCCAGTCGCTACTGGAACGGGGACCCTTCTCCTGATCCTCTCCGACGTGAACGACAACGGCCCTGTACCAGAACCTCGAATCATGCACTTCTGCCAGAGGAACCCTCAGCCTCGCGTCATAAACATCATTGATCCAGATCTTCCCCCCAATACTTCTCCCTTCACGGCGGAGCTAACACACGGGGCAAGTGTCAACTGGACCATTGAGTACAACGACCCAGGTGGGTACTTGAGCTGACTTTGGAAACATTGCTCTGGCTGCTTTGCTCCCCCTTGCCCCACTTCTCAACTTGCAGATGCCACCCTTCCCTTGGACGTCTGGTTCCTTGTCCCTTCTCCCTTTGAGGCGTCGCGTCAAAGGTCTCTTTCCTTTTCTGGTGTCTGAGTTTTGTAGCATACTTGCCAGTAATCGAAAACCCAAGCGGCTCTGCTCTCTTCACCCAGCTTCGAAATGTCTTTCGTTCCCTGCCAATTTTATCCTAGAATGAGCTTTTTTCCCTCCTCTGATCCCATCACTTCTTTTTCTTGCATTCCCCAGGCCAAGAGTCTATCATTTTGAAGCCAAAGAAAACCTTGGAGTTTGGTGAATACAAAATCAATCTCAAGCTCACAGACAACCAGAACAAAGACCAAGTGACCACCTTGGATGTCTCCGTGTGCGACTGTGAAGGGGACGTCCACAACTGCGTGAAGGCGCAGTACGTCGAAGCAGGATTGCAAGTTTCTGCCATTCTGGGGATTCTTGGAGGAATTCTTGCTTTGCTAAGTAAGTGCAGCTGGCAGGTGTTTCAGCCTTTGACTTTTAAAATGGAGAAAGGTTTGTCTGCTAGAAACAATTTTTGCTCTTGCATTAATTAGGATACAGGTTAAACTGATATAAGAAAGAAACTCCTCAGTATGGTGGCTTAAATAAAATAGAAGTTAGTCTGTCTCAGAGAGGTAAGTGGTCCGAGACTAGAAGGCAGCCCTGTTCCATGAAGTCAACAGGGGACCCAGGTTCCTTCTCTTTTGTTTCTTTCTGTCCTTTATGTTGGTGCTTCCCAAACTTGAGTGTATACAAATCACCTGTGCCTCCTGGCTAACATAAGAATTCTGATCCAGGAGGTCTGGCGTGGGGCCTCAGCTTCTGCAGTTCTCACCAGCTCCCACGTGATGCCGATGCTGTAGGTCCGTGGAGCACATGCAGAGCAGCAAGGCCTTGGGGTGCTGTCGTCCTCAGCACGGTCAAAGCTGGCCGGCTCACCAGCACCACCTCTGCATCCCATCCTGGAGGGGGAATGAGAGGAAGTGGAAGCCACACATCTGGAAATTGCAAATATCACTTCCACTTACATCCCATTGGCCCAAACACAGCCACACCTAGCTGCAAGGGAGCCCGGAAGCTCCTATGCTAACTAGGTGACCATGTGCCCAATTAAAATTTGGCAGGGGGTCAGGGGGACTCTGGGGTGAGCAGTGAGTATCAATGACTAAAAGGATGAAGGAAAAAGAGGTTGTTAGGGAAAAACTGGTGTAACTGGAGCCCATCTTTGGAGGGAGCTCTAGGGTTGACAAAGATGCTGTCGTGGCTTCTAAAAGCAAGCGAAGGCAAGTCAATTGGAAAACCTTCGAAGACCATATATACTTAGGGACCGCGGGAGTGGTCCCACTCACAAGTGTCTTTGCAGTCAGAAAAGGCTGTTAATTGAGTCTCAAGGAAGGTTTTGTGGAAGATGTAAGTGGATGGGCCATGGGGGCTGGTAGAGTTCAGACAGGCAGAGGGGCGTTCGGGAAGGTTCCCCAGTGGGCTCTGCAGGGCAGAGAGAGCAGGCCAACCTGGCCGGGGTGACAAAGGTTTGCAGAGGAAGCAGCAGGACTAAACCTGCGGCTTTCTATTTAGACTGGGCGTGGGCGCCGTCCGTCCTGCTGCGGCACCGGCACACTCCAAGAGGGGGCGTCTTTCAACCCTCAGGACGTATGTGCTGGGAACCATTGGCTTCTGCCCTCTGCTGCCGGTGACCTCTCACAGTTGAAGAGAAGGACAGTGCTGTTGAGAATCCAGGGAGCTTTCTAGGCTCTCATTGCTCTGGGCTTTACATGGCTTTATTGTGCCATGAGATTAGGTTAATCGGCCTGTCCTGTGTCCTCATCTCGGGTGCACTAACACAAGCCTGCCTGCCGGCTTCCTAGTCAAATTATATTCGGATGGACCAGTCTGCTTTTGGGATAGTGGTCACTGACTAGCATGTTCATTCCTAGGAGACTCTTAAAGATTAGCGTACTCTGTGCCAGCCTCTGCACACTGGGGTGCCGGCTTTCGGTACACCTGCTGAGGGACATCCTTCTGGAAACCATAAGCTGCCGCAAGCTCTGTGCGGACAGGGTCTGTGTGCAGCCTAAGTTGTCTATTCAGCACTGTGTCCCTGTGCAGAGACGGGGCTTGGCCTGTGCAGCGGGTGCTCAGAACGCTTATTGCTGAGTCCCGGACAAGGGAGTTACATTATTTATCTGAATAAGGTCTCTGGCATGTTTCTGCTTTCAGAAACAATAGGTAGGTTAGTGCCGCTGAGAAATCTTTTCCCCGAGTTTATGCCGCCCCCTGTTTCAGTGTGATGCTTCACTAGGGTGCGATAAATATGTAGGTGTACATAGCTGGGCATATGTAGCTGCAAAGAAAACACACGGAATCATATTTTTTTTTCATTCACAATGAAAACTATAATTTTTTTAAAATTAAGCATTAATTGTATATATCCTAGAAATAATCCCAAGATCAGATGAAACCCTGATCTTAAGCCCTGACAATTAAATGGATTTTAAAGCTAGCTTACATGATTTTATCTTAAGAGGAAATAAGGAACATACCAGATGATTTTATAGCATGTGTCCCCCTGTCAACTGGTTAACAGTAACATGCATTTATCAGTCACACTTAGGCTGACCCAGCAGCCCTGCTCGCAAACCTTCAGTGCTTCAAAGTCCTTACAGTGGGCCCCGTATCCCTCCTGCCCCCTGATGTCTTCTGCACCCCTTTCCCCCTTGCTCACCCCGCTGCAGCCACGCTGGCCTCCTCACCGTCCCTCCGTCACACCTAGCGTGCGCCTGCCTCGGGCTTTGCCCGTGCTGTTTCCTCTGCCTGACACGCTCCCGCAGACGTGAGGAGATGACAGCGATTGGTTTTAAGATCCATCTGCAAGTTAAATACCACACTTGAGTTCGCATGTCACTATGTCGTACTGCTTATGTATTAACTTCAGGGATGTGAGCACCGTGCGCATTGACGTCCGCAGGTGTTTTGAAGGCAGCCAGTGGCCGTCTAACTGCCGCCTGCCTGGTGTGCAGGGCAGGGTGCGCTGCGACAGCCGCTGCTTCCGCCTTCTTCGCCTGTGACTCTCATCACGCTCTCGCTCACTCTCTCCCACCCCAGTCCTGATTCTGCTGCTCCTGCTGTTTCTTCGGAGGAGAGGAGTGGTCAAAGAGCCCTTGCTGCCCCCAGAAGATGACACCCGGGACAACGTTTATTACTATGATGAAGAAGGAGGTGGAGAAGAGGACCAGGTGGGTGCTTAAAACCATGGTGGCTCAATGGCAGTCTCTATTTGGAAGAAGCAGCGATTAGGAGAGGGCAGACAATTGAAATAGCTCTGCGTCGCTTTGTGTACTATTTTTTTTTAAGGGCTTACCCAAGAAAATAGACATTGTCATTGGCCACCGTCATCATCACCAACATGCTAACATTTGTTGAGCACTTACTATTCTGCACTCAGATGAGTGAAATGAGGCACAGAGCAGTTCAGTAACTTGCCCAAGGTCTCCCAGCTGGAGGAGCGGTAGAGCCAAGTCGTCTGGCTCCATAGCTTGCCCTCCTCACCGCTATTCTCAAGACGTGAACTTCAGTCAAATTATCTTTGACCTAAGGCAACTGATACGTTTTAATATTTTGTTCCTCTTAAGTTTTTAACTGGACTAAAATGTTTTTGGCTTGTGGATGTGAACTCTTTAGGCCCTCTGTATTTCCCCTGAATTTGGAGATGATCTTAACTCATCTTATCCTCCAGTTTTAGCTGTTAACAATACAATACAATACAGCAAAAAATCCCAGAATCTCAGTGGCTCCCAGCATGCATGTCTTTCTCATGAGTTCATGGTTTAGCGGGGGCCATTAGGCTCATGAAAATCTACATGATGGCTAAGGCTCAGCGGGTCTGGGCAGAGCTTAGCTGAAGGGCTCTCAGCTGTAAGTTGTGTCCAGGTCTCATCTCTGTACCAGTAAGCTAGTGCTACTTGGGAGACTTTTAGTTTTAAAATGGTCATTTCACATTAAATTGGGCACATGCTGGTAAGTAGAGAGTTGGCAGTTAAGGCGTTACGCAATGATATAGTCTATAAACCAAATAGAGCCTTGTGTAGATGACTGATTCTTACTCTTTGTGACACTTTTATCTTTTGCTCCAAAGGACTTTGACTTGAGCCAGTTGCACAGGGGCCTGGATGCTCGGCCTGAAGTGACTCGCAATGATGTCGCGCCAACCCTCCTGAGCATGCCCCAATATCGTCCCCGCCCTGCCAATCCTGATGAAATTGGAAATTTTATTGATGAAGTAAGTAAAGTCAAAAACCAAGGCAGGACTCATCCCTAAACTCAGAAAGAAGCAATTGTGTCAAAAATGAGAAAAGGAGTCTTTAGATTCTTTCCATTACCACGTTTTCAGCTTGCCTAATCCCTGAGCCCTATTTTTTTATTTGTGTCTCATCTGAGTTTCGGAACTATAGCACCTCCAACTGGTCTTAGTGAATTTGCAAAGTCCATATGACAAAAACCAAGAATTGCTTGAAAGAATTTAGTAGATCTAGAAATGAGATAAAGAGATTCGTAAATTCAGTTTGGTTTCACTAATGGCTTCTCTTGTATTCCTGTATAATGTTAAGTGTGTATCACAGGTCTACCTGAGTGCAAGAAAAATAGCACCCATATTGTATATGCCAGAAATGCATTCAGTTCTAAATATAAGAAGCTGAAACAGGTAGGAGTAGATTTACCTTGTGCAGATAGAAAGAGTGGCAAGCAGTCTAGGCTGGTATATCAGGCTGTTCCACCTTTCTTAGCATGTAGATCCTTGTTCTCATGCCTGTGGCCTCTTGATCACAAGATGGCTGCCAAACTTCCAGACCTTGGGTCTGTATTCCAGTCAGCAAGAATTATGAAGGGCAAAGCGGAGTGCAGAAAAATCTTTCTTCTAGCAAACTGTCTTTTTACTCCAGGAAGGAGTTTGCCCAATATATTACTGGCCAGAACTGTCACAAGATTGTCCCTACCTGCAAAGGAGAATAGTAAGTCATTAAATTAATTAGGGCAAGATGAGAAGGAACCCAGTAAAAGGAATAGTCTGGCAGGATCTATGTTCTTAAACTATGTTCCCTAACCACTTGCTCAGTTACTGGAATGATTTTCAGGGCTTGTCTGACGATCCAGTGACCCTGAGTACCTCTTCATGGTGGAGGCTGGTTTTACTTTAGTGCTTCCTGTGGGAGCTATTGTCACTAAGGACTATATGAGGCACAGCAGTGTTAGAAGTGATCAAGCTACATCCGTTCTAGCTATGGCATCCTTAGAGAAAACAAGGAACATAAAGGACCAGTTTAACCATCTCATTTATTTGTGTACTTAGGTATGTACGTATGTACAGACAAGGTCTCGCTATGTTGCCCAGGCTGGTCTAGAACTCTTGGCCTCAAGTGATCCCCCACCTCAGCCTCCTCAAGTGCTGGGATTACAGGCGTGAGCCACTGCACCCGGCCTGACCATCCCTTTTAGATACGTCTGGATTCAGGTCCTTTCCTCCATTCACATTCATTGCAAGTGATCACATTTATGTGTGGTTTTTATTTAAATTATAAAAATAATATGCTCTTTTGAAAATATAAGTTATGAAAATATCCCATATAAAGAAAAAAAATACACACACTTCCTCAATTCCTCCACCCCCACTCCCCAGAATTAACTGTTAACAGTTTGGCATTCATTCTTCCAGACCTTTCTGGGTTGAAATACAGCCTGTGTGCACCAGTATGCCTGTTCGTATTGTTTTCAGCCTCTGTTCATCCTGATTGGTTGGTGCTTGTGGCTCCCCTGCCTACATGTAATTTACCATTTTGGTTTAAGGGGAAAACCTTCTGCACATTTTCCTCTGACCTTCTTCCATCAACAACACATCATGTCCATGTGCCCGTTTGCATAAACGTACCTCGTTGGCGTTGGTTGCTCCGTGGCGTTCTGTGGTCTGGGTGCGCCGCCATGTCTTACATGTTGCTCGAGGCACCAAGAGAAGATTTCTCACCTGAGATGACAGGTGTGCCCTCCCTTTCACTGAAAGATCCTTTTGTTCCCCCGCCTTAGAATCTGAAGGCGGCTGATAGCGACCCCACGGCGCCCCCCTATGACTCTCTGCTCGTGTTTGACTATGAAGGAAGCGGCTCGGAAGCTGCCAGTCTGAGCTCCCTGAACTCCGAGGAGTCAGACCAAGACCAGGACTACGACTACCTGAATGAATGGGGCAGTCGCTTCAAGAAGTTGGCAGATATGTACGGCGGCGGCGAGGATGACTAGGGGACTCGAGAGATGGGTCCCTAGACCCAGGCGATGGAAATGCAGAAATAATGTTGCTGGTGGATTTTCAGCTCCCTTCCCTGGAGTTGAGTTTCTGGGAACAAGAGACTGATCAGTGATGCAGTTAGAATAGTTCTGATTTCCACTGTGTGTTAGAAGGGTTTTGACCTATTCCTTGAATCTTTTTTTTTTTTTTTTCTTTCATCGCTCCTTACATGGTGATGAAGTCCAAGTCCCCCCAATTTTAATATTTCAGAAGGACAACTTTAGCCTCAGAAGGTTCTGCCAGCAACTTGCAGATTTCCTTAAGGGGTTTTGCCTCATTTTTAAAAGGAAATTTAGCTCCGTTGTTTTGTGTTTATTAAAAAAAATTTTTTTCTTTTTTATTTGTGTGTTCCTCCCTCCCCCGTCACTGCACTGGTGGCCCATGTTCTAACATCCACTCTTACTCCTGAATTCTATTGCTCTACCCAGATGGAAGTTCTCTGCTGCGGAAATTACCGAGCCCTTTTAGGGTAACAGGCTTGGGTCTTGGTCTGGCCACATCTTGACTGGATATTGTATACTCCAAAGACCTTTCATGGTTTCCCTTTTTCATCTCTTGAGCACACAACTCGAGCTGGGCATGTATCCATTGACTCGTTCTGCGTAAGACTGTTTATTATGTGAATGTCATTATGGGGTACTTTGGTTCTAAATGGGGAGACTCAGTCAGAAAATATGGTGAGTTTTCAGGTGCCACTTTATTTTCAATGCTTTGTTTAACACTGAAACAAAGGAGTGACATATTCCGAGACACAGAATAGTGCCTACAGTGCTGCAGCCAAAGACAGGGGAAGTAAGAAACGTGGCTTAGACGTGACAGGAGAGCTTGTCCTCGAGCCTGGCAGTTTAGCAAACTGATGCTGACGATGATTGAGGTGGATCTACCTCACCTCTGAAAATTCTGGAAGAATGGAGGAATCTCACACACGTATTCGCCATACAGGATCCCTGTAGCATGGTTTGTACGTGGAGCCCAGAACCCCCAAGTGCCTGCCTTTGATCGTGTTTATAGAAAATGCGGGCTGATCTGAACACGCTCGCTCAATTCCAAGTGCACATAGAGAATTGACAATCTTAGAAATTCCAATTTTTTCTTAGAAGCAGGATGAAAACCTTGCCCTAATGGTGTTAAGCAGGGGGAGGCTGGGGTAGAGAGGATCTTAATTTGGAACTTTTTTAAAATTGAGAATGCAAATTTCAACTTCTGACGACCACAGGAAAGAGTTTTATTGAAATAGCTTTATATGTCTGTCACACGTTTTTGAAGAAAAGAATCAACTCTGCAATCACTTCTTGCAATTATCTTGATTTATCCTCCGTTTAAACTGTATCTAGTGTAGTTCTATATAATGTCACGGTAGTTTTGAGTGTATATGTGTGTGGGTGCTAATAATTTTGTATTTTCTTTGGGGGTGGAAAAGGAAAACAATTCAGGCTGAGAAAATGACTCTGAAAAATACATTTTTATAAATTTTATTAAAGAATTTTGTTAAACTGTTGTCACACTTGTTTCATTTGATGCCACCACAGCTGCAGGCAAGACAACTGATAGATGAGGGTGACAAACTTAGTCAAAACGTGGAGAAAGAAGCTTCATGCTGAATGGCTTCTCTAGAACTTTCTGTCCTTCTACTGGGGGCAAAGTGGAAGAAACTACATGCACAAGGTAACTTTATTTGAAGAATGTCTGTCCATGCGGCGTGTGGTGAAACCAAGAAAATTCCCATGTCAATGGGAGACGACCGTGGGCTGAGCTGAGGGACGGAGCAAAGTTTCACACAATGTCAGCAAAGTTAGTGCAGATCAGTGGTTCTCTGTGGGGAATATTGTGGCTCCCGCCTTCAGGGGACATTTGACAATTCTGGAGATTCCTGAGGAGGTTCTCCTGTCATCAAATCAAGGCCAGGCATGCCGCTAAAACATCCTATAATGCACAGGACAGCTCCCACAACAAACAATTGTCCAGCCCAAAATGTCATAGTGCCACAGTTAAGAAACCCTAGTGTAGGCCTACAACTTCTCTTCTGGAGGAGTATGAATTTTTTTCTTTCGATAATTTTTTTCTTGTGGTAAAATATAAAATTTACTATTTTAACCATTTGTAAGTGTACAGTGCAATGGCATTAAGGACCTTCACGTTGTGCAGCCGTCACCACTATCCACCTCCAGAACTTTCTCATCATCCAAACTGACGCTGAAACTGGGGACGAATGAATAGATAAACAAAACGTGTACATACATAGAATAGAATGTTATTCAGTCTTAGAGAGGAAGGGGATTCTGACACGTGCTACAGCATGGAGGACCTTTGAAAATGCGATGCTAAGTGAAATTAGCCAAACCCAAAGCGACAGATATCGTATTATCCCACTTACATGTGGTAGAACAGTCAATTCATAGAGCCAGAGACTAGGGAGAGTCCAGTGGCTGGGGAGAGAGGGAAACAGGGAGTTATGTTAATGGGTACAGAGTTTCTGTTTGGAAAGATAAAAAGAGTCCTGGAGATGAATAGCGGTGATGGTTTCACACAGTGTCAATACACTTAATGCTACTGAACCGCACACTTAAAATTGGTAAAATGTTATGTATATTTGAATGCAGTTTTTAGAAGTCAGGGGAAACTAGAATGAGGACAAGTAAAAAATAAAATGGTTCTATAAGGAATAAAAATTAAACTGTTTAGAGTACCTATTATGTGCAAGGAACTGTACCAGCAGGTATTGCACCTAGTTGGGGCCTGGGAGCATGCGAGTCCAGGGGGACAGAAGGCTGCTCCCCCTCCAGCTGGTTCCTTAGATGCCAAGATGCGGGAGCCACACTGCCTGTGTTCAGATCCTGGTTCTGTCCTTCTCAGCTGTGAGCTTGGACAAGTTACTTGATCCTTCAGTCCCTGTTTCCTTATCTCCAAAGTGAGGGCAGTTGTGCCTGCTTCATGGTGGTGTTGTGAGCACTAACTGAGTTGATATGCCTTCCTCGTAGGAGTGCTTTGTTAAATGTTAGCTTTAAGTTCTGCGATTGAAAGAGGAGCAGAGCAAGGGGGTTTGGGATAGAGGGATTCATTCAAGCAAATGCAGGGCAGGGTGTTAGGAGAGAAAGGGCCAAATGTTCCACTCTGGACTGGCTTTGGTAGGTCAGGCAGAACCTTTGAAGTGTTCTGAGCAGAGGAATGGTGTCATCCAAAGCGGTGTTCTGTGAGGGTGAATATGTTTGCAGGAACAGTGAACTGGCCTGGGGGAAGGGACCAGAGACAGTGAAGAAGCTCTCTGTAGGCTGCAATAAATAAGGCTCTGAATGATGCTGAAGGAAGTGGTAATAGAGAAAATTCTTTCTTTCTTTCTTTCTTTTTTAATCCTTTCTTTTAAAATAAATAAAGGCCGGGCACAGTGGCACGTGCCTGTAGTCCCAACTGCTCAGGAGGCTGAGGCAGGAGGATTGCTTGAATCCAGGAGTTTGAGGCTGCAGTGATCTATGATCGTGCCTGTGAATAGCCACTGCACTCTAGCCTGGGCAACGCAGCAAGACCCTATCTGTTAAAAATAAACAAATAATAATAAAATGAAAACAAGCTTTAGTGCCTGCTTTTTTGTGGGATGGGTGGTAGGGGTTATCAACAGTTACTAAGGTTTTGAGATATAAGTAGGGTAAGAATGTAGGGGCCAGTTATGGAAAATGGAATGCAACCACTTGATGCAGGCACTCAGATGTGGCTTTAGAAGACAGTTCCCCATCAGAACCCTTAATTTGCTGGAGTCTTTACTGGGAATTTGCTGGAGTCTTTACTGGGAATTTGCTGGAGTCTTTACTGGGAATTCTGTAAAACAGCCATCGGTAGTTACCAGATGCCTTTAGCCTCGTTGGTTCTGGGTTGGGCAAACCGGAGGCAAATAGCCCAGCCTGCTCTTTTTTTTTTTTTTTTTTTTTTTAAGAAACAGAGTCTCACTCTGTCACCCAGGCTCGAATGCAGTGGGCTGATCATAGCTTACTATAACCTCAAACTCCTGGGCTCAAATGATCCTCCCCCCTCAGCCTCCCAAGTAGCTGGGACTATAAGTGTACACCACCACACCTGGCTAATTTTTAAATTTTTCTGTAGAGATGGGGTCTCACTATGTTACCCAGGCTGGTCTTGCTTCAGCGTCCCAAAGTGCTGGGATTACAGGCACGAGCCACCGCATCCGGCCAAGCCGCAGCCTGCTTTGATGACTTGTTCTGTTGCTCTCCCTCAAGTCCCCGATAATGAGCTCCTTGTTGGCTGACTTCAAATCAAGGGAACACATTTTGCACAAATACAGACCTCTCTGTGTGTGTCCTAAACATCCTCATATGGTTCTTTGCGGAGGGGCAGCCCCTCTTGTCACATACAGGTCTTGTGGGTATTGGCTGTAATATGTTTAACAGTATATTACAGGGGGTCCCCCAGCTGTACGTCTGTGTTTTAACAAAGCTGCCCAGACCAGCCAGGAAGGGGCTACCAGAATTCAAGGCCTATAAAGTAAAATTCTGTTAGCTTAAATACCAAATTCTAAGGAAATAGAGTACATTTGAATGACTTCAGGCCTGGAGAAGCCTGAGAATGTTTCCTTTTCTTCAGGCACAGGTGCTATTTACACCGTAGCCTCGTACGCCTTAGGCACCCCTCCAACATCCTGTCTGTCACACATAGTAAAAGGCACTGTGTTCCACGTGGGATATATTAATTTGCTGTAAAAATTGATATAGGATCTTATGACATTGTTTTTGAAATGATGCATGTCGGTTTGTGATGTCTGAGCCTATAGAGCCTGAAAGATAAAAGCAGTGATATCCACATCCTGTAATACTTTGGGATAAAGGACTCTCAGCTCTGGAAATCCTCTTATCATCTTTTGTAAATAAATCACACACCAGCACTGCCCTTAGACTTGGGCTGCTAGGATCCCGCTCTGGGCCCCAGCTTTGGAGGCCCCCGTCTGGCCTCCTGCCCTATTCTTCCACCCCAGAGCGAGAAATCTGCCAGGCCTGGGTGGCTTTCCCACCCCAGATCCTCGTCCTTCAGCTGGAAGCCTGGAATCCCCTGTCCAGCCCTGCTCCCTGGGCTGTGCAGGCCTCTTCACCTGGTCTGGAAGGTGCCGGTTCTCCTCGAATGTGCAATGCTAGCCCAGAGCAGCCAAGTGCTCTGCTTGGGGGTGGGGGAGTGTAGACAGAACCTGAATGGACAGGGCTGCGGTGCCCACACCAACCCCTCCTGGTGCAGGATGGAGGCATGGTGAGAAGAAAAAGGGCCAAGCCAGAAGAAGTGGGGGGCTGGCTCACCCATGCTGACACGGCTGGCGTGGAGCTCTCAAGCCAAGCCAGAATTGTCAGTTCAAACCCGCTACATTTTTCAACATAGACTAGACAACATTTTGTTTAACTGTCTATTAGTTTGATTTCTAACTTTGAAATATTTACACTTACGGTGTAAGGGCCTCCACTTGTATTTTTGCCCAATCCCCACAAACCTTAGGGATGGGCCTTTCCTACACAATGCTTTTCACCCATTTCACGAAACGTTTAACATCTAGAAATGACCTTAAAATTTTTTATTTTCATATGAAGGAAATTGAGGAGGAAAAAAAAAATTTTTATTTCCAAAACCAACTTGTTCCCTTACACAACGGAGCAAATATTGTCTAATGACACAGCCTGGAAGGGAATACACACAAAGAAATGAGCGCTGTGGTAATTTTGCACGTCATTTATTCCCCCTTCAAACATGTTTTTCCCTTTCGGTCCTTGCTTCCAAGATGACCAAAAAAAAAAAAAAAAGGAGCAAGGGTCGTGCCAAAGAGCCCTGGCAACGTGCAGCCTATTCGCTGCAGGACCTGCGCCCGATGCACGCCCCAGGACCAGGTCGTTAAGTTCATCTTTGCAAACATGGTAGAGGCTGCGCCGTCAGGGACATTTCCAAAGCCGGTGCCTTTGACACCTGCGTGCTTCCCAAGCTGTATGTGAAGCTACATTACCGCGTGAGTGACGGGGGTGGGGAGAGTGGGCGTTGCTGAGAAAGGAGTTAAATGAACAGCTTCGTTCCCCAGGGGCATGGGCTTGCGCATGGAACACATCTTGCTTCCCAAGACTTTCAGTAGTTAATGCTGGAGGGCAGTGATCAGGCATGAACGCATCTTGGTTGGTAGTGACAATGACAGGAGAGCACGATGGACTTTTAATGAGGGGAGAAGCAGGCATACTAAAAAGTCCTACCCTGAGAAACATCCTGTGTTTGTAACATGACTTACAGACAACACAACTTTTGAATATTCTGCCAGCATTTATGTAGATGAAAAACCTGTTTCTGGTGATCCGAATCTCAATCCCGTTCTGTTTTACATGTACACAATTTTGGGGAACATGGTTTTAATACACACTGAATTTCCAGGAATGCAACAACCATGTAAATAGAATAAAGACCAAACTTTTACTGGGAATTTTACTAAGTCCATTTAAAAAAAAAATCGCATCACCAATAGTAACATTTGTAGCCATTACATTCACAATGGATATATATGTGTGTATATGTCTATATTTAGTATTTATTTTTAAATGTCACATAAAGAAATTCAAGAATATTCCGTTGAATGTTGTTTTACTTAATCATACTTCACTATAAGTAGGTGCGAACATCTATCTATTTCATTATGTCTGCCAGTGTTTGGTACTCGAGTATTTTCATACTGAAATACATATTATTTTATGATAAACTACTTCTATCTTCCTTCTCCTTAATATAGCAGTTAATCATATTGAGTTTCTGAAATTGTTCGTGTAGACAGGTTGTGTTAGCTATTTTGGGGGTTCTTCCCTACCAGGCGAGTAAAGGGGGTCGGAAAAAAATATTTATGATGAGAAGGGGGCGTTCCCAACCGAGTAGGCCCCGCCCCCACCTCAGGCCCCGCCCAGGTGCGCTCGGGCGCCTCCTGCCACACTCAACATGGCGCCGGCGCCCGCCCCCTGAGGCGCCTGAGCTGGTCGCAGGCGACGAGTTCCACTCCAGTCATGGCGGCCGCGGGACAGGCTGTGGGCAGCGGGGCTCTGGAGACGTGCAGTCTGGATCGGATTTTGGAGGCGTTGAAGCTGCTACTGAGCCCGGGAGGTGAGAGGACACATCTCGGCGCCGGGCTGGATCCGGGACTCTCAGGGCCGCCAGGCTTCCAGGGCTGTCCTTCCTCCCGCGGCGTGCGCACCTCGGGCCCTCTCTGGGACCTCTGCCCCGCTGCTGGGGGGGCTTTGGGCATTGTCTGTTCAGCCTCATTTCATCCTTGAGGAAACCGAGGCTCACGAAGGGCACGGGATCCGTTGAATGCTGATGTAGCCACCATCTCTTGAGCGCTTGCCTTGTGCCAGGCACTGTTAAGCGCCTTGGGGCCATTATTTCATTCAGCCGCTACTGCAACTCTCTTAGGCAGGGACTGCGGAAACCCTTTCACAGAGGGTTAGGCGTCCGTCATGTGTGTGAAGTGAGGTCCCAACGGCTTCCCAAGCGCAGGGGTTAAGGTGGACGCTTGAAATTTATACGAAATTGCAAGGAGTCCAGAAATCGGAAGCAGTGACGGTTAAACTGGGTTTAGGGAGACTGTCTAGGGATTTAGAATCTGAAGGGCATTGGGAGTGGATGAGGCTATCACGCTCCTTGTACAACTGAGGACACCTGTGGCTCACTGAAGAGATTAAGTAACCTGCCCAGAATCATGTGGTCAAATTAGGGGCAGAACATGGACCTAGGACCGAGATCTAGTGAACCCCCTTCTCGGACTAAGGCAAACTGTTCAGTATAGAGTCTCTGATGTTATCTGGAGCTTTGGGAAAGGACACGAGTAATGGAGTTCTACTTATAATTGGCGTGTATATTTGGGGGGAAGAGATCTGTAGGATTAGCAAGGTAAGGGAACATGAAAGGCCATGAGGTATGTTACCAGTCTCAAATTTTGAGATATACCCCAAACTGCTAAAATTCCTGCAGACTTTACACCACACCAGTAGGAAGTGAAAAGAAATTATCAATAATAGTAAATGAGCCAAGTGGGGTGGCTTGCATCTGTAATCTCAGCCACTCAGGAGGCTGAGGCAGGAGGATCACCTGAGGCCAGGAGTTTGAGGCCAGCCTGGACTACATAGGGAGACTCTTGTCTCTTTAAAAAAAAAAAAAAGGTAAATGAGTGCTTACTAAGTATCAGTCCCCATTGTACGCTGTTTAAGTTTATATCGTTTAATCCTCATAACAATCCCATGAGATAGGTATTACTTGTATTGCATTTTTACTGATGACGGAACCAAGGCTCAGGTTCAACGGAAATTGCTAGATGTCAGACTAGTAAATGGCAGAATTTGAACTTAGGTTTCTTCCACTAAAAGTATGGTAAATATACATTGCCCCAATTAAGGGTCAAACTGCAAAATACAGTTTTAACTTGCTAATCAAGAGGTCACTTGTTTAGCAACTACAACTATCTACAACACAACCAAGAACAAGATTAAATTAAGAAAAAAAACCTGGAAGTAATCATCTATCACAAAGCACATATAATGTACTTCATTTATAGAAGACTCTCTAATCTCCAAGAGTATGTGGTGGACTTATATACATGTACTCACTGAATTTATGGGAATTCGAGCATTCCTATTTGAAAAAGAGTAATTTAGTATGGTAAAACTATACTATTTTGTACATGTCTATTATATATTGTATGAATCTGCCTGCGGTTTTCTTTTATGTAT
Source organism: Propithecus coquereli (assembly GCF_000956105.1). Lineage (NCBI taxonomy): Eukaryota > Metazoa > Chordata > Mammalia > Primates > Indriidae > Propithecus > Propithecus coquereli. The sequence continues at coordinate 3,203,901 of NW_012152729.1, read as the reverse complement.
TAACTACTGAGAGAATTTGAAAAATCCCTGTACACAATGAGTACTCAGATGTCCATGGTGGACAGAGGCTCAGTGGCCTCTGTAATCCTAGCACTCTGGGAGGCCACGGCGGGAGGAATGCTTGACCTCAGGTGTTCCAGACCAGCCTGAGCAAGAGTGAGACACTGTCTCTACTAAAAATAGAAAAATTAGCCAGGTTTGGTGGGCCACATCTGTAGTCCCAGCTACTCAGGAGGCTGAGGCAGGGGGATCACTTGAGCCCAGGAGTTTGAGGTTATAGGGACCTATGATGAGGCCACTGCACTGTACCTGGGATGACAGAAGGAGACTCTTGTCTCAAAAAAAAAAGTGAAGTTTTATTTATTAAAAATGCCAGCCATCTCAGCAATAGTTTTGCTAAAAAAATAGCTTTCCATACCATATATAGATTCACTGAACTTTGTTATGAAATTTGAATTACATGGGGGAGAAGGGGCTGAAAATCCCAATAACATGTAAATAATGAAGCTGTATCACACAGCATGTATTTGCATGCCATATTGCTTTGCAAACAATAAAAACTTAATAAAAAGTACTCCCTAAACTTAATAAGTGCCACATAAGTCGTGGAGTCTGCTTTTAAATGTCACAAAGCCTAGACATTTAAATTGGTGATTGGAAAGAATAGATAATATTGTTGATGTGGGAAGTATTTCCCGAAGTGATACAGATAGTTTTAGATGGTACTTTCTGAGGTTGAATAGTGTAATATAGTGTAGTGATCTAGTGATCTTTTTTTTTTGAGACGGAGTCTTACTCTGTTGCCTGGGCTAGAGTGCTGTGGTGTCAGCCTAGCTCACAGCAACCTCAAACTCCTGGGCTCAAGTGATCCTCCTGCCTCAGCCTCCTGAGTAGCTGGGACTACAGGCATGCGCCACCATGCCCAGTTAACTTTTTCTATTTTTTTTGTAGAGATAGGTCTTGCTTTTGCTCAGGCTGGTCTCCAACTCCTGGGCTCAAGCAATCCTCCTGTCTTGGCCTCCCAAAGCGCTGGGATTACAGGTGTGAGCCACTGCGCCTGGCCCTGACTCTGTATTATGAAATAGTTTTGGCCTTGCAGACTCCTGGAGAGGATCTTGGGAACCCCCTGGCAACCCAGGCCCCTGTACTACTACACTTTGAGAGCTGCTGCTTTAAGGCAATGACTCCATTTGTTTTCAAGTAGATTTTATTTCATCACCAGTAGAGGGCAGAGAAGACTACTTCATTAAAGGGGCTCTTGAAAAACTTCACTAAGAGCTTTTGTTTTAAGTCACTTTCTTTGTGTCCCAAGTTTGGGTTCAAAGATGTTATAAAGTCACAGGAAGTCAGAGGCTGGTTAGTGATCTTAGTGGTTAGTAGCAACAAGCTATAAGAGCATCATTTCCTTCTGAGGTATATATTAGCCAAAGGAACCAGATATTCATGCCAGTGGTCAGAATACTTGCCCTGGAAAGTCCTGGAGACGTAGTGCAAAATTCTCCCTCTTTTCATTCTCATTATTTGTAAAGAACAATGTTATTGTTCCTTTTTAAAAGTAGAAGTAGTTAATGTTTACTATAGTAAAGGCCAAAACAAAACAAAACAAAACCCAGAAACCAAAGAAGAAAATTAAAATTACCCCAATCTTACTACTCAGAGATTGCCACTACTGGCAATCTAGAAAATATTATTTTTCTTTTTTTAAAAATTGGACTCATGTACTATATATTGTTTTATAACTTTAAAATAACTTTTAGAATAGAAACAATACATGTTTAATGTAGAAAAATATAAAAATATAATTAAGCAAAAAAAGAAAAATGACCCATAAGCCTATCATCCAGAGCTCATCACTTTTATTTTTTTAATTTAATTTTATCTTTTTTGAGACAGAGTCTTGCTTGCAAATATGTCATTTTGCATTTTTGCCTGTGTCTGTATCAGATAGATTCCTAAAAGTGGGATTGCTGGGCCAAAGAGAAATGCTTATGTAATTTTGCTAGATAGTGCCAAATTTCTCTCCTTAGGGATGTACCATTTTAGTTCCTACCAACAATGTATGAGAGTGTGTGTTTTCCCATAGACTTGCCAAAGAATGTGTTATAAAACCTTTGGATTTTAGCCAGTTTGGTAGATGGGAAGTGATATTTCAGTATAGTTTTCATTTACTTTTCTCTTATTATGAGCAAGATTGATCATATGTTCATGTTTAAGGGCCATTTGCATTTCTTTTTCTATAAACTGTTCGTGTCTTTTGCTCATACTCTGTTCATACTCTGTTCACATTAGAATATATTATGAACGTCATTCAGTAATGTTCAACATCGTTCAATGGCTGCAAAATAACCCATTATTCATTCATTCAACAACAATTTATGGAACAGCTTCTCTGTGTCAGGCCTTGTTCCAGGCAAAGAGAATTACAGCAGTGAAGAAAACAAATCAAAATCCCTGTTCTCAAGGTGGTTTTATTCTAGTCGATGGAAAGACAATAAACAAAATAAGTACCTCACAACTATAGTGTGTTGGATACAAGTAGACCATAATTTACTCAGCCAACCCTGTTATTGGATATACATTTCTAATTTTATGCTGTTATAAACAATGCAGTGTTGAACATAGTTATCATCAATTACATTTTGATTCCTTCTAATTTGTTTCTTAGAAGGTATATTAACTTTAGTTTTGAGGTCTGTTGCTTCTTGTACTTATTTATATTTTCAACATTTTTCTTACGGTTTTATAAACAAATAGAAAAGTTGAAAGAATTGTATAGTGAGGACCCTTAAACACACCATTTAGATTCCACAATTCACGTATTATTATATTTGCTTTATCACATTTTATCCATTTATCCATCAATTCCTCTTTTTTATTCTCTTTTTCTTGATGCATTCAAAGTGAGTTGCAGGTAAGAGTACACCTTACCCATAAACACTTCAGCATTATAACATTCGCTAGAGTTCAACATTTATTTGGACTTTTTTGTGGTTTACTCATTTTTTGGGGGTAAAATTTACATAGAGTGAAATGCACATATAATCAGTGTACCATTCAGTGGATTTTAAAAATACATATACCTGTGTAATTCAAACTTCTGTCAAGATACAGATCATTACTATCACCCGAGAAAGTTCCTTCCTGCCCTTTCCCAATCATTCCCCACTCTTGCTCCCCTAGAGGGAACTGGTCCTGGGTTTTTTACCTCATAGATTAGTATTGTCTGTTCAAGTCTTTGTTGTGAACATATGTATTTCTTTTTCTTGGGTAAGTATGGTTGGAGTAGAATTGCCAGATTACAGGGTAGGTGTATATGTGGTTTTATAAGAAACTGCCAGACCAACTGTGCTTTCATCATGCCAGACTTCTACCAACAATGTATTTGTTGCTTTACATCATTTGGTATTGTCAGTCTTTTTAAATTTTAGCCTTTGTGGGGTGTGTGTGTGTATAGCAGTATCTCGTTGTGGTTTTAATTTGCATTTCTCAGATAATTAATGATATTTAGCATCTTTTCATATGCAGTTGGTCATTTGAATATCTTTCTTTCTAAAGGGTCTGTTGAAATAATTTGTCCATTTTTTATTGGCTTGTCTTATTGAGCTTTATGCGTTTTTTTTTTTTTTTTTTTCTTTTTGGAGACAGTCTCGCTTTGTCACCTGGACTACAGTGCTGTGTTGTCAGCCTAGCTTACAACAACCTCAAACTCTTGGGCTCAAGTGATCCTCCTGCCTCAGCCTCTTGAGTAGCTGGGACTACAGGCATGCGCCACCACGCCTGGCTAATTTTTTCTATTTTAGGTAGAGATGGGATCTCACTCTTGCCCGGGCTGGTCTTGAACTCCTGAGCTCAAGCTATCCTCCCACCTTGGCCTCCCAGAGTGCTAGGATTGTAGGCATGAGCCATTGTGCCCGGCCAGTATTCTTGGTATATTCTGAATCAATTTGTTTGTCATATATATCTCCTAATCCGTGGCTTGCCTTTTCATTTTTAGAATTGTATCTTTTCTCTCTCTTTTTTTTAGAGACAGGGTCTTGCTATTTTCGTTGTGTTGTCCAGGCTGGACTTGAATTCCTGGGCTCAAGCGATCCTCCTGCCTCAGTCTCCTGAGTAGCTGGGATGATAGGTGTGCATCACCATGCCTGGCTCTTGAATTGTATCTTTTGAAGGGAAGTTTTAAATTTTGATGAAGTCCAATTTTTTTCCCTTATGTTTTATGCTTTTTATGTTATAAAAAATCTTTGTCGGCCAGGAGCAGTGGCTCATGCCTGTAATTGTAGTGCTCTAGGAGGCTGAGGTGGGAGGATTGCTTGAGGTCAGGAGTTCAAGACCAGCCTGAGGAAGAGTGAGACCCCCATCTCTACTAAAAATAGAAAAAAGATTCCTCCATGTCTTTTTGTAGCTTGATAGTTCATTTCTTTTTATCACTGAATAATATTCTGTTATCTGGATGCAGCACAGTTTATTTATCCGTTCACTATGTTGTCTTTTTTAAAAATTTATTCACCTTTTGAAGGACATCTTGATTGCTTCCAGTTTTTGGCGATTATGAATAAAGCTGCTAGAAACATACATATGCAGTTTTTTGTGTGGCCATAAGTTTACAACTCATTTGGATGAATACCTAGGAGTAGAATTGCTAGATCATATGTTTAGCTTTTTAAGAAACTGCCAGACTGTCTTCCAAAGTGACTATATCACTCTGCATTCCCACCAGCAGTGAATGAGAGTTCCTGTTGCTCCACATCTTCACTAGCATATAGTGTTCTCAGTGTCCTGGATTTTGGCCATCCTAGTAGGTGTGTGGTGGTATCTCAATTTTGATTTTTTTTTTTTGAGACAGGATCTCTCTCTGTTCTGTTGCCTGGGCTAGAGTGCAGTGGCATCAGCCTATCTCACAGCAACCTCAAACTCCTGGGCTCAAGCAATCCTCCTGCCTCAGCCTCCTGATAGCTGGGACTACAGGTGCATGCCATCATGCTGCCTAATTTTTTTCTATTTTCAGTAGAGACGGGGTCTCACTCTTGCTCAGGCTGGTCTCGAACTCCTGAGCTCAAGCGATCCTCCTGCATTGGCCTCCCAGAGTGCTAGAATTACAGGTGTGAGCCACCACGCCTGTCCTCATTGTTTTAATTTGCAATTCCCTAATGACTTATGATATTGGGCATCTTTTCATATGATTATTTGCTATCTATACTGTTAAGGCTTTTTAAGTTTAGGTTCATGAGGGATATTAATAAGTAATTTTCTTTTTTGTGATTTTTTTTAGGGTCAGGTTTTGGTATCAGGGTTCTGTTGACTTCTTAAAATAGAGAAGCATTTCCTTGTCTTTTATTTTCTGAAAGAGTTTGTGTAACATTGATGTTATTTCTTCCTTAAATCGTTCACCAGTGAGACCATCCAGGCCTGGAGTTTTATTTCTTGGAAGATATTTAGATAACAAATTTAATTTCTCTAATAGATATAGGGCTATTTAGATGTCCTATTCTGTCTTATGACAGTTTTGGTAAGTTGTATTTTTCAAGGAATTTTTTCATTTCATCTACATTGTTGAATTTTTAGCATAATGTTCATAAATTTCCCCAGTTATGCTTTAAACCTTTCTTCTTTTCAAATGTAAGTTTTACAGCTATAAATTTCTCTCTAAGCACTGCTTTAGTGGTATCTCATAAATTTTGATGTTTTTCGTTAGCATTTAGTTTGAAATCCTTCCTGCTCCTCTTGCAATTTCTTTTTTGATCTGTAGATTATTTAGAAGTATACTGTTTAATTTCTAAACATTTGAGGCTTTCTGGATATTTTGTTGTTAATGCTTTCTGTTCTAATACCATTGTGATCAGAGAACATAGCCTGTGGGAAAATAGGTATCTGTTGAAAATACAAATTTTGGGAGTCTCTGCTCTCAAAATACATGGGGAATGGAAGCAGACAAGATAAACTTTCCAGAGCCAGTGACAGCTGAGCCAGGCCTCAGGGGATGGACCGAGTGGGCAAGGCATTCACTCGGAGGGAAGTACAGTTTGTGTTCCATTTGTATAATAAAATAAATTTAAAAGACCTTTTTTTCCTTTAAAAGGATCAGACTCAAGTTCACTACAGATCACAAAACATGATGTCTTGTTGGCTACTTTAAAATCTAACCTGTCTGCTTTGGAGGACAAGTTTCTGAAGGATCCTCAGTGGAAGAAACTGAAACTTCTAAGAGATGAAATTGCCAATAAGGCAGAGTGGCCACAAAACTCTGAGGATGTCACTTGGAATTTTACTTCTCAAACCTTGTTGTTGCTACTGTGCTTGAAGGAAACCATGATCCGCCTTGCAGCTGATTTCCATCCAGGTAAACCCAACCCTAGGACTCCAGAAGTTGCTCCTGCCTTGAGCCCCGATGCACTTAGCATCTCACAGCAGAAGACTGTCCAGTCCGTTTTGCAGTTTGTAGTCACCTTAGGTGTCTGTCCCTATCTCATGCCTGGTGTTGGAGTCCCCTTGAGATTCAGGACTGAGTTTGGTGCCGTTGTCCAAGACGTGGTACATCTCAATGCTGCCCCTGATGCAACTCGGAGACTGTACACCAGCTGCCGGGTCCTTCTGAATGTTGCTCAGCACACGTCTCTGGGGAGCTTGATTTTCTGCCGCCATTTCGGGGACATTGCAGCAGGTCTGTGCCAACTGGGATTCTGCCCAACCAAAAGAAAAGCACTAACACCTGCGAAAGAGGTACCTCTACATTGAGAGAGAAAGAGACTGTGTGTGTATGCGTGTGTGAGTATGTGCATATATTTGTGCATGCTTGTTATAAAGATAATTCTTAGTTCTTTGGAAGAGGGCTGATTGAAAGATCTACAATGTCTGTTGAATGCCAAAGTACATCCAATGGGTAGATGAATCTTATTTTTGGGGGTTGCACGTTTCATTTGTTGGATGCTAGTCCTCTGCACACCTGGAAAGTTCATTTCACCTGTTCCTTATCATTTTGTAGAACAGCTATTGTAGGTTATTTCTTTGAGTCTCTGTTTCTTCTTTAATAAAATGTGTATATTAATACCTGCCTTGGAAGATGGTTGTGAGGATTAAGGATAATGTGTATAAGATATTCAACCTAATCCCTAATAGTGCTTATCAAAAAGTAATTACCACTAATATTAGTATCAAACCATCCATATCTCCTTCATTAAGTTCTTGGGAGGATTAAAGTGAGGTAAGGTATGTAGAGTACCTGGTACACTGCATAACTCAGTGTGCATTGTTATTTTTAGGTGTTGGGAGTATATGCCTGTTTTTTGCTGTCACTCAGTAAGCAGTCGAGTTCCTGGACTACAGAAGTTGCTGTGGAGGTTACAGCAACATAAGACATGGTCCTTTTCTTCACATAACTCACACACTGACTGGGGAGTTAGGACTTACAAGTATGACATAGCAGGAACCCATACCTACCCCCCTGCATAGCAGGACCACTGGCATCAGCGTAGGAACTAACCAGAAGAAGGGGTTAAGACATAAATGCATCAGAGGTGAGTGTGGCTCCTATGCAGGGTGATTCCTTAGTCAACACAGCCAGGTCTCACAATGCCCTCATTCCTCTGTCACCCTTTTCTGTTTGTTCTCCTTTTCTATTCACTCTCCTGCCTGTGTTCATAAACCATTTCCTGAAAGCCATTACCACCTAAGCAGTGGCATGAAATTATGAGCTCCCGCAGTGCCTTTATGTTATAGCAGCAGAACATGTCCTCCCTCCTACAGGGCTGTGTGTCTTGACAGTTCTAGCATCGCCTGCTGCCTGCACTTCCCTAAGGTGGGGGGATCTGGGTTGACAGGTCATAGTACTGTTACTGAGGCTGAGCAGTGCCCCGGGGGTCTTAGGCAGGAGAGAGAAAAGACAAGGTAAACACACAGAAAGAACCAAGTAGGAAAGTGGGAGAAAGAGTTGAGAGAAGGGGAAACATGATGGGTGTGTGTTACGAAGCTGGATAAAGTGCCACCAGTAACTGCTGCTCTGAGTAGCACCCTTACCTCAGTGCGTGAAGTGGTAACGGGCAGGACCCTGAATGACTGCGAGTAGTAATTACCAAAGGGCACAGCACTGTTGGGGCTCCAGGGTGCCTCCCAAATAGCACCCCTTTTTGTTGCCCAAGCTCCGAATGAATTAAAAGACAGTTAACAGAGTGAGAGAGATGAAAAGTCGAAATGTTACCTCTGTTGCTCATAAAGGCAAAGTTGGAGGGTGCAGCTCATAGATGGAAGCAGATCTTCCTAAAAGTGCTCTCCGAAATCAGACACTCTCACTACTCACCCAGTTGAAGGAGTGCTGGAAAACTGCAGCGCCTTCTGCCCCGTAGCAGGGGATAGGCCTCTGTCAAATACACAGCAAGGAAGAACAGAACAGAACGTGTACCCACTCCCCAAAGAAGAGGAATGAGCTGAGCAGTGTGTGCCAAAACTGTTCAATAAGTGAGTTTATTCCATGCTCACCAATAAGATGAATCACACAACCTGCCTAGAAGTGGAGTGAGTGAGGGATGGAGAAAGAGCCAGGGCTGTTTTATTATGGTAGCACAGTTTCGTCCATGTGAAAGGAAATCAAGAGAGGATAGAAGCCCGCCTTCCTCTCCCCTCACAAGCATCTTTGTACACTGTTGGAAAACATTACTTTCTATTGCCTGCCTGGTTTGTATTACACTAAAGCCAAGTGCATATGTGTTTTAGGTTTTAACTGAAGAGGAAAGAACCCTATCCGCGGAGGCCTTGAGAGACATGTTGGATCAAGTGTATCAGCCCTTAGCAGTCCGAGAATTACTTATCCTCCAGGGAGGACCACCCCAGGTATTCAGACCCCGGGACTCTTGTGGGTGGATCATTAACGATAACGTGTGCTGGCCTGTCTTCTCCTGGAAAATTAGGCAGCTTTAGTTCCCAATTTAACAATCTATTAATAGTTGAGCCTTATTTCATCTTTTAGATCATTCAATGGTATTTATAAAACTAAGTGACACTGATGCTTAGGATAATTTAAAAGACCTTTTCTTTAATAGAATAATGGATACTTCTCTCAGAAATATTGTGATCACTTTTTTTAAGGCTTATGGCAATTTTATATATGATATATTTTATTCATTCAGAAACTGAATATTTTTTTAAACTAAAATTTGGCTGTTTGGCAATATGTTCTTTTGGCAGAAGTATTTGGGCACCTTATTCTTTGAATAGAATGTATTTAAAGTCAAGAAATTGGAAGAGCTATTATTGGTTCTATTCTTTGCTCCTTTGTTTGGAAAACATAGTATGTATATATGCTGCTAGGCATAAGATAGTTTCTCTTTTTCCTTAAAAATAATTATCTAAAATGATTTAATTTGATGCTTTAGATGGAATGATCTGTTTGCTTTTAGTACCTAAATTTTAGTTATGAATCTAGGTGTGTAAAGAGTAGGGAGCCAAAGGAATTGCTGTAGGTCAGGAACAAGGACCAGCTGAAGCTGGCTACAAAGACATCTCCTAGCGGAGTCATTTTCATCTCATTCCTGGAATCTTACTGGAACCTTCCATTAGACCTCTCTGGCCTCACATTCTGCTTCTATGAATGAGTCCACAGTTTGCCAGATTAAACTGAATGTATTCTAAGAGCATGGTGAAAACCAGAGGTCCTGGGGTTCAGCACACCAGGATTCAAGCCCAGCATGCAGATGTGAGTCTGTAAACTGCATTCCTCAGGTTCCTTATACATAAAATGGGGTTAATCACAGTGCCCCTTGTAAGTCCCTTTTGAGATTATGTGGGAGGTACTTAGTACAGTGCCTGGCACATTATAACCCTCTCAATCAATGGTGATTATTAATCCTCAAGTGAAAGAGAGAGGACAGGCAAGTTAGGGTTAAATATTTCTGCCACTAATTTTGATGCTTATATAGTTAAGTACAATTGTTGACAGCAACATGATTAATGTTCTAGCCCAAAATAAGGAACAAGAAGTCTCTTTTGTTAGTGGTGGCTCCACAGATCTTTCAAATAGGAGCCCTTGAAGGAATCTGACTCACAGAGGCAAGGGCTGGAGTGCTCCCTCATTATTGTGAATCGCCCATTTATAAGATTCTTCTTTGGAAGCTGGATTTGATTGGCAGTACTGCATTCAGAGATTGGTTGCATTAAGTTTGTGGTCTCAAGATCTTCATTTTATTCACTGATGTGTTTGTCTATTTCTTTCTTTCTTTTTTTTTTTGTTTTTTTGAGACAGAGACTCACTTTGTTGCCCCACTAAAGTGTAGTGGCATCATCACAGTTCACTGTAACCTCAAATTCCTAGACTCAAGCAATTCTCCTGCCTCAGCTTCCCGAATAGCTGGGACTACAGGCGCGCACCACTACGCCCGGATAATTTTTTCTATTTTTTATAGAGAGAGTGTTTCCCTCTTGCTCAGGATAGTCTGAGTTTGAAACTTCACTGATTCTTCACTGTATTTCTACTTTCTTAAAAGTAATGCTAAAGAACATTTTGTAAAGGAGGATTTTTTTTAAAAAAAGGAAAAAATGTTGCTCTTTTGAAGTCTGAATAGCACACTGTTAGTTGTCAGTATGACTCAGTAGTTTCTTAAAATAACATCTATGTATCATATCTATTTCACTGACATTCAGAATTCATACCTTCTTCTTCCTTTTTTCAGTCCTGCACCGATGCGAAGACACAGGTCAAGTGTCGGGCGCCAGCTTGGCTTCGGCGTCTATGTGGGCAGCTGCTCTCGGAAAGGTTAATGAGACCCAGTGGTGTTCAGGCAGTGGTCCGGGGTATTTTGGAAGGAGCAGGTGGTAAGAAAGAAAATGTTTCTGTTACGTTGGTATCGTTTTCCTTTGAGTCAGAGTCTGAGGTGAATTACTGGTGTTTAGTATCTACCTGACTGAAACTAAACTATGTCTTTGCAGAGCTTGAGGAGGTTAAACTTGGAGGCCTGCAAGGAGCTTCTTTTCCAAAGAAACTCATTCTCTTGCTATTTTTCTAAAATAGTTGTGAGACACTGCTCATCTTGTTGAGTAATATTGTAAGGCATTTCAAATAATTTATACTTTCAGAGGAAAGCATCGCACAGAAAGTTGAAGTAAAAACCCTAAAGAAAATGCGAAATATAAAATAGTTTTCTTGAAGCTGGAGACGCAACTTTGAGATAAAGCTTGAGAGTCATTTCCCCAATTATTAATAATATCCTTATTAATAGAAAAAAATGTTAATTATCATGCTAAGCATGGAGGTAGTTTTTAATTTATATTTTTTGATATTCAAAACAAAATTAGACATGCACATAGACTAAAGAGTCAAATAGCTCTACAAAGCTTCTAGTGAAAAATAGCAGTCCTTGGCAGCATTCCAATCCATTTCCCATTTCCAGAAGCAAGCACTTTCAACTCTTTTAGCATGTTTCTTCTGATATTATATATATTTTTTCTTATAATTTATATATTCTTTTAACAGACATCAGGCAAGAATGATATTATATTTACCTCTATATTTCTAACTATAATATACAGCAACTTCTTAATTTTTCAGTTTTAAGCGTCGTATATTAATTTGTCACTATGTGTGGAAGAGGATTTTGTTCTTTTTCACAACCCTGCCATCATTCCCCCTCGCGTGCTTCCCATCCTCCCACCCCCTTAATATAGTTGTATCTTAATTTTGGTTAGATCGCCCCTGTTTATATTGGTTTAACTATGTAATTGTTATTTACAGCTGTGCTATGTAGTATACTAAGATTACTTTTCTTTTTTCACACCATCTTTTGTACTTCCTGGAGTTAATCTTTGTTTGTCTTTTTAGTTTTCTATGTACTTATCACTAATCCATTCTCAAACTCTTCCTCTTTTGTTTAAGTCTCTTCTTAATACATTCAGATACATCAGATATTCTATCAGTTTTATCTTTTTGGAGACATTTCTCTCTGGGTCTTCTGAATTGCTCTAATCTAGACTAGTTACCTTCTACGCAGCTGTCATCCTAGGTCCCCTTCACCTTTATACTGGTGACCCCTTTGCTTTTCTTCTGTGTTCAGTCCCTTATCTCCATATCCCATGCCTTGTTAGTTTCCTCTTGCTGCCGTAACCACTTACCACAAACTTTTTGATGGCAATGACATTTAAACTGAGCCCGAGAGGCTAAGTTGGAATTTGCCAGCTGAAGAGTGAGGGAAGAGGATTACAGGCAGGGAGAGTAGCACATATGAGGAGCTGCAGTAGGAGTGAGCTTCCTGCTTCTGAGGACATTTCTGCAGGGCTAGAGCAGTGAGGGCGGAGTGGAGGGGGAGTGGTGTGTACTGGGGAGGGCTGGGCAGGGGCCACATCAGGGAGGCCTTCGGGGCCCATTTCAGATTTCGAGCTTTATTCTGAGGGAAATGAGAACCCAGTGAGAGGCTTTAAGAAGAAGAGAGACTTGATCAAATCTACATTTTAGAAATATCTCTCTGGATATGTTGCAAAGACTGGGTAGGTAAGAGCAGAAGCAGGGAGATCAGTTAGGAAGCAGTCATCTGAGATCACAGGGGCGTGGATCAGTGCGGTAGCTGTGGAAATGGAGAGACATGAATGGACTTGAAATATATTTAAGGGGGAGAGTTCCCAGAACTTAATGAAGGGCTAGGTATGTGGGAAAGAGGAATGGAGAAAGAAGATCAATCTTGACTTCATTTCTGGCATAGTTAATGTACCTTCGTCCTGCCAGTGTGGTTGGCAGATGTTGGCAGATTTGGTCGAGAGTGGCTGCAGTGTGGCCTCCCCTCAGTTCTGCCTGCAGTGGCTTCTAGGGCCAGTGAAACGAGAAATTATCAGTTATCTGTGAGAAGCTGTTGCATACAAATTGGGCTTTGCATCTTCCTTTTCTGAAGAAGGAAGTCAAAAAAACTTCGCCCAATCCAGCAGATTACAGAGCTGTTATAAGAAGATTAGAACCCTATTTCCCCGCTACTGGTGCATGTATATATTTGTTGTTATCTATTCATGTCGTGTTTCTTTCCCAAAATAGTTTGAGGCACTTTATATTTACCTACATATTTGCCATTTCTGGTGCTCTTCATTTCTTTGTATAGATGTAAATTTCAATCCAATGTCCTTCTGCCTGGACTTTCATTTTTTTTTCTTCTTTTTTTGGGTCTCACTCTGTTGCCTTGGCTAGAGTTCAGTGGCACAATCATAGCTCCCCGTAACCTCCAACTCCTGGGTTCAAGTGATCCTCCTGCCTCAGCCTCCCAAGGAGCTGGGACTACAGGCATGTGCCACCACCATGCCTGGCTAATTTTTTTAAAAAGTTTTTTGTAGGACTCAGGGGTGGGGACAAAAAAAAAAAAATTATTTTGTAGAAATGGGGTCTCGCTAATTTAAAAAAAAAGGGAGGTGATTCATCCCTGCAAGATCTGATATGTATTTTTTAAAAAGGAAGGTAAAGACTTTTCGAGACAAACAAAAGTTTAAAGAATGAACTACCAGCAGACCTGCACTATAAGAAATGTCAAAGAAAGTTTAGGCAGGCTGGGCGTGGTGGCTCATGCCTATAATTCCAGCACTTTGGGAGGCCCAGGTGGGAGGGTACTTGAGGCCAGGAGTTGGAAACCAGCTGGACATTTTTATTTTACATTGTTAGGTGCTAGATTTTGTTGGATCCTTAGTTTGGCTTTGTTCTGGAATACAGTTAAGTTACTTGGAATCAGTTTGATCCCTTTGATCCTGGCTATTCAGCTTTGTTAGTGTGGTTCTAGAATAACCTTTGGCCCCACTACTAAGGCAATACGCTTTTGAAGATTCTACTTGATACCCTGTATATTAGGAGGTCTTCCCATGCTGGCTGGTGGGAACACAAACTCTTCCCAGCCCTTTATAAACTCTGGGAGATGTTCCATCTACTCCTTTCTAGTGGTTCTTGCCCCAGTCTTGGGTGTTTGCTCTCACACATACACAGATCACACTCTACCAAAGACTTGAGAGAAGACCCTCCTACAGATCTTTGGAACTCTCTCTGTAACTTCCTCCTCTCTGGTATCTTGCCCTGAAAATTCTAGCTGCCTTGGCCTCCCTGAACTCTGAACTATGTTTCTTCAACTCAACAAGAAGCTCGGCTTCATTTGGGCTACTCTTGGTGTGCTGTGGCCTGAAAACTGTCTCCAGGTGGTGAGCTAGGGCAGTCACAGGGCTCACCTTGTTTATTGCCCTTCTCTCAGGGATCAGTGCCCTGGGCTGCCTGTTGTCCAGTGTCTGAAAAACATTGTTTATATGTTTTCTCCAGTTTTATAATTATTTAAGATGGTAGGGTAAATTTGGTCCCTGTCACTCTATGGCTGTGGTTTAAGGCAGTTTAAATGAAAGGATGCATCTAAGGAAACAGAATAATGATAGTAATAATAATAACCACTGAGAAGCTAGTATTCAAGTCATATGAATAATATCATTACGATGATTAAATGCTAGTTTTTCTCTGAACTACCTAGAAACCAGCATCAAAAGGAAAGTATGGAGGCATAGATTATCTTATAGAAAAAATAAACTATTTTAAATAGAGAAAAGAAATGCTCTTGACCCTAAATTTTAAGGCGGATTTATCAGAGGGGACCTTCTATGGGGCACTGCCATGAGTTTCTGAATCTCTCTCCATTGTGCCAGCGGGGGCAGCCGGAGGACGTGATGCTGAGGCGACGGCTGCCGACTGGAAGAAGTGTGACCAGATAGCAAAGATTTTGGCCTCTTGTCCCCAACAGTCTCTCTCACCAGAAAGTTACTACAGGGACATCTGCCCCCAGGTAAATTGTTTGTTTCCTTTGACCATTTGAGTATTATCTGCTTATTTACTGAAAGAGGGCTTTTAATGTTCCTCTAATATTGAGGTAAAAGCAGTATAATATTTATTGTTCAGTGAGGAACATCCTAAATAAGTGAATAAAAACCTGACTGTTTTTTCTCTCTGTGTGTTTTTAATTAGTTTTTTAAAGTAGGTATTTAATAAACAGAGTGAAAAATTAGCCAGGTGTGGTGGCGTGTGCCTGTAGTCCCAGCTACTCGGGAGGCTGAGGCAAGAGGATCAGTTGAGGCCAGGAGTACAAGGTTGCAGTGAGCTATGATCGCACCACTGCGGTCCAGCCTGCACAGCAGAGCAAGCCCTGTCTCTAAAACAAAAAAAAATAAAATAAACAAGGTATATTAACATGGTACACCATTTAAAAAAAAGTGCCGGGCGTGGTGGCTCACGCCTATAATCCTAGCACTCTGGGAGGCCGAGGCAGGCGGATCGTTTAAGCTCAGGAGTTTGAGACCAGCCTGAGCAAGAGCGAGAGTCTCTACTAAAAAAATAGAAAGAAATTAATTGCACAGATAAAAATATATGGAAAAAATTAGCCGGGCATGGTGGCACATGCCTGTAGTCTCAGCTACTCGGGAGGCTGAGGCAGGAGGATCGCATGAGCCCAGGAGTTTGAGGTTGCTGTGAGCTAGGCTGATGCCACGGCACTCTAGCCCGGGCAACAGAGTGAGACTCTGTCTCAAAAAAATAAGTAAATAAATAAAAGCACAAAAGAGTAACTGAAAAGTAAGTCTCCCTCCTATCCCTGTTCTCTGGTCCCTCACAAGCAGTCACTGGTATCTGTTTTGTTTATTTTCTGGAGATATTCTTGCATTATGCATATGCCATTATATGTGTATATGTGAATGCATGCATGTATATATGCTAATTTTTATCCATATGATAAAATGCTGCACACATTGTTTTTCATTTTGCTTTTTTCACTTAACAACGTACTTTGGAGATCACTTCATGTAGAGCCATTTCATGTAGGGTTACTCGTTCATTTTCATGGGTACATAGTATTTCATCATATTAATGTACCATAATTTATTTTACCAATCTGCTGTTGATGGACATTGGAGTTGTTTCCATTTTTTGGCTGTTACAAATTATACTACAGTTAATATCCATAAATCTTTGTGCACACCTGCAAGTATTACAATAGGAAAGATTCCTAAAGTTGAAATGACTGGTTCAAAGGGCACGTGCATTTACATTTTTGATTGATATAGTTTATGTACCTGTTTTCCCACACTTTTGCCTACACAGTCTATTACAAAACTTTTTGATTTTTACTAATCCGATAGATGAAAAATGTGGAAGGAGTTTTTTAATCATTACTCCCTATGAATTTAGATGTAAGATATATCTCTTGGAGCACAGGCTGAAGAATGGATGGGAACAAAATATCACAATGCAAAGATCTTATACTGAAAAATGCTAAATATATTTATCACTTGGAATGATGAGTATTATTTAAAACCGATAGTGCTGGGATTACAGGCATGAGCTACTATGCCCCGCCCAAACATATTTTTTCTTAAGCATTTGAGAGTTAGTTGCAGACATCATGACACTTCACGCCTGAAACAAAATGATAAAATTAAATCACAGGTTTCAGGCTTGCTGAATCTTTGGCAGCATCCAGTGTCACATACTGTTTTTAGGCAGAAGATTCTCTTGTCTGCAAAAAGTACAAGATTCACTTTTAAGTCAGCAATCAGAAATGAACTCTTTTACTAGCTGCTATTATAATAATACTGGGGTTGCCCACTCGCAAGCACTGAGGATAAATGTTTATTTTTGTGAATAAAATAGATTCTTGTCTGAGATATTTCAGACACAGCAGACTCCTCAGATTCCAAGTATATTTATATGCCTTGAGCCAGTAATTTCATTTGGCAGTGCTATTTCTAATAGCAAAATTAGGGGAAAAAAACTGAATTAAAACAAATTAGAATTAAAAACTGAATGTCTGGGCCGGGTGCTGTGGCTCACGCCTGTAATCCTAGCACTCTGGGAGGCCGAGGCAGGTGGATCGCTCAAGGTCAGGAGTTCGAGATCAGCCTGAGCAAGAGCGAGACCCCGTCTCTAATAAAAAATAGAAAGAAATTAGCTGGAAAACTAAAAATATATATATACAGAAAAAATTAGCCAGGCATGGTGGCGCATGCCTGTAGTCCCAGCTACTCGGGAGGCTGAGGCAGAAGGATTGCTTGAGTCCAGTAGTTTGAGGTTGCTGTGAGCTTGGTTGACACCACGGCACTCACTCTAGCCCAGGCAACAAAGCGAGACTCTGTCTCAAAAAAAAAAAAAACAAAAACTGAATGTCTGGAAGTTAGGGAATAATAAATCTTTACGGGTCAAATATAATAGTTTTTGAGGAATTTATAGCACTATGAGAAATTTTCAGCAATATACAAAACTGAGAATTGTGTGGTCTTAATTAAAAAAGAAAAAAAAATTATACAGAAAATATATATGTTAGAAAAAAACATACCAAAAATGTTTGTAGTGATTTGGGAAGATTTTAGTTTTCTTCTTAAAACTTTGTTTTCCAATTATCTATAATGAACATGTATTTTGTAAATGTGATAACATTATTTAATAAAACACCACCTCATTAGCTCTCCTACCCTTTGATACTGGGTTGTTAAAGTTAAAAAACAATTCTGTCAAATCAGTGTTATTGCACTGAGTTTATTTTTTGGCTTAAAAAAATTAATGCTTTTCCTTTTTAGCTAATGTCATGTTCCTTGCAAAGAGCATGGTATTTACGTCATGTAGTTTTTCTTGTAGATTCTGGATTTATTTCACTTTCAAGATAAATTGACAGCACGTCAGTTTCAGAGAGTTGCCACCACCACCTTTCTAACTATGTCGAGAGAACGCCCACAATTGGCAGCAAAGTATTTGCTTCAGCCAGTGCTGGCTCCCCTGCATCGATGTTTGAACACAGCAGGTAAAGGGGCAAGTCTGGTGGTTGGGTGTTCCTCTAACGGACCTTCTTCAGTATTTTGATTTACATAATTTAAATCTGTGGACTTTCAATGTCTTTAGTTTTCCTTTTTTCTCCCAACTTTTTATTTTGAGAAGTTCACAGAAGAGTACGTTGAACTACCCATATACATTCCACCTAGATTGTCCAAGTGTTCACATTTTGATCACATTAGCTTTATCTTTCTCTCTCTCTACATACATAAACATATTTTTTCTTCTTCTTCTTCTTTTTTTTTTTTTTTTGAGACAGAGTCTCACTTTATTGCTATAGTGCAGTGGCATCATACCTCACTGCAACCTCAAACTCCTGGGCTCAAGTGATCCTCCCACCTCAGCCTCCTGAATAGCTGGAACTACAGGCACACACCACGATGCCTGGCTAATTTTTTCTGTTTTGGGTAGAGATGGAGTCTCACCATGTTGCTCAGGCTGGTCTCAAACTCCTGGCCTCAAGCCATCCTCCTGCCTCAGCTTCCCAAAGTGCTGGGATTACAGGCATGAGCTACTATACCCCACCCAAACATATTTTTCTTAAGCATTTGAGAGTTAGTTGCAGAAATCATGACACTTCATGCCTAAATACTTCAGCATGCATCTCCAAAGAAAGCTGTCAGTCTCCTACATAACCACAATCCAATTATCACACTCAGGAAATTTAATAATGATACAGTATTCTGTCATCTAATATACAAATTTTTTTTTTTTTTTTTGAAACAGAGTCTCACTTTGTTGCCCGGGCTAGAGTGCCGTGGCATCAGCCTAGCTCACAGCAACCTCAAACTCCTGGGCTCAAGCAATCCTACTGCCTCAGCCTCCCGAGTAACTGGGACTACAGGCATGT
Organism: Propithecus coquereli; assembly: GCF_000956105.1. Classification (NCBI taxonomy): domain Eukaryota; kingdom Metazoa; phylum Chordata; class Mammalia; order Primates; family Indriidae; genus Propithecus; species Propithecus coquereli. The sequence continues at coordinate 3,185,260 of NW_012152729.1, read as the reverse complement.
GCCACCATGCCTGGCTAATTTTTCTATATATTTTTAGCTGTCCAATTAATTTCTTTCTATTTTTGGTAGAGACGGGATCTCGCTCTTGCTCAGGCTGGTCTTGAACTCCTGAGCTCAAACAATCCGCCCGCCTCGGCCTCCCAGAGTGCCAGGATTACAGGAGTGAGCCACCGCGCCCGACCGTAATATACAAATTTTATTCAAATTTTTATAATTGTCTCAATAATTTCTTTTATAGCTATTTCTTTTTAAAATCTAGAATCCAATCAAGAATCATACATTACATTTTTCTTGTTATGTCTTTTTAGTCTTCTTTAATGTAGAATAGTTCCCTAGTCTTTTGTTTGTCTTCTACGAGGACATTTTTGAAGACCCCAGGTTGTAGAATGTTCCTCAGTGTGTATTTGCTTAATTGTTTCGTCATGATTAGATCCAAGTTAAACATTTTGGCAGGAATAAAACATACATGATGTAGTATTTTCCTCAGTGCATCACGTCAGGGAGGCATGTATTATCAATTAATCCCATTATTAGTGATGTTAAATTTGATCATTTAATTAAGGTGGTAGCAGCCAGATTTTTTCATTTTGAAAATACCTTCCCTCCTTAATTATTAATCAATTAATTAAAATAAATTAATAAGTAATCTGTGGGATGATAGTCTGAGACTGTGTGAATATCCTGTTTCCCAATAGTCTTTCATATTGAGGTTTAGTATCCATTGATGGTTCTTGCCTAAAAATGGTGACTTTCTGTTTCTTTTATTCTTTCTAATTTGTTAGTTGTTATTCTCTGTAAAGAAGACCTTTTCTTTCTGCCTGCCTCATTCCTTTTAAAAAACCACCATCCATGTATATTATTTGTTTATTCAGTATGTTCCAAAACATTCCTGTCATTCATTTTGATGCTCAAATTTTCCCAGATTTGGCCAGCAGGTTTAGCTGGGTTTTAATTTCTTAAAAGATTGACATTTTTACTGCTTTCCTCAGTATGTTTTCATGCTTCATCAAATTTAATACTGGGATACAGACTATCATTTCAGTATTTTTAGTGAGTAAGAAAACCTTTCTAGATAATAGTTTGTAAGATTAAAAAGGAAGAAATAAAATTTATATTATGGTTAAACCAAATTTAGTTCTGTATAGACTTTGTATAGAAGTCATTTGTAGTATAAATTTTTCTTAGGTGTGAATAGGGTGCAATGGGTAAGGTAGATGGGGATGGAGAAAGTGTAGCTCTTGTGTGTGGTGAAACTTCACCAGATTGAACCTTGGTAAAGTAAAATTTGTGATTATTCAGACATGATACGCATGATATTTGAGTAAATAATTAAAATTCCTTATACATTTGATGGAAATCTAGCCTGGAATCAGTATGTTCTTCAAAGCATGAAGTATTATTTCTGTTGGCTTTCAGTGTTAAGAGTCTAGCAATTCTTTTTTTTTTTTTTTCGAGACAGAGTCTCTCTTTGTCACCCAAGCTGGAGTGCAGTGGCGTGATCATAACTCACTGCAGCCCCAGACTCCTGGGCTCAAGCGATCCTCCTGCCTCAGCTTCCCAAGTAGCTGGGACTACAGGCCTGCATTACCATGCCTGGCTAATTTTTTTTTTTTCTTTTGTAGAGACAGGGACTTGCCATGTTGCCTAGGCTGGTCGCCAACTCCTGGCCTCAAGCGATCCTCCAGCCTCAGCCTCCCAAAGTGCTGGGATTACAGGCATGTACCACCGTGCCCAGCCAAGTCTAGCAATTCTTATAGGTCTGGTTTCATCTATTAAGACTATATTAACCGGGCATGGTGGTGCACACCTGTAATCTCAGCTACTTGGGAAACTGAAGCAGTAGGATCACTTAAACCCCAGGAATTAAAGAACAGCCTGGCCAACATGGTGAGACCCCCATCTCGAAAAAAGACTGTACTTCATTACCAATCTATTTATTTTCTTGTTTATAACTGATTAGGTATTTCTTTTAGTCTGGAGCAATGGTTCTCAAAGTATAGTCCCAGGACTAGAAACATCTCCATCACCTGGGAATTTATTAGAAATGCAAACTCATGGGCTCCACTGTAGACCTACTGCATCAGAAACTCTGGGGTGGGGCCCAGTGCTCTGTGTTTTAACAGGCCCTCTGGGTAATTTGAATGCACATTCAAGTTTAAACACTGGTCTAGAACACTGTGCTTGAGAGGCCTTGATTTAGTCCAGTTATGGGTCAATTATGTTGGTCTTGGACCTTGTTCATTCAGTTATTGAACATCTATTTGGCAGGAATTCTTCATGGGTTAGACTACATTTGTAACACCAGCTACATATTTTACACATGCAGTCAATTAATAACAAAAAGGACTAGGTAGGAATGTGACTGATCTTACATAGTCCCATCATTGTCACTGGAATAACAATCTAAAGATAAACTTTATTATTTTGTTTTTTATGTTATCACATTTATCAATTATGATGAATTACTATGCTTTATCAGTTTGACGATGCACATTTTTAGCACATAAAAAAACTTTCATCTTAGAAATCTTTTTCACACTTTAACAACTCTGGTATCAAGATGCATTTCACAATCACTTTTGGCCAGGTAGCAATCATGAAGTTGTCTGTGCCTACAAATGAACATCAGAACTTGCAAAGTGAATGTCAGTATCTTGGAAGAAAATTGTGACAATAGTAGAATGGAGGACTCTTTTAAGAAATGTTGCATCTCTTGGGCTCTTGGTGGCACAGTAGAAAATACATATGAAAAAATGCGGATATCAATAATGATGTTGAAATGTTCCAGAAGAGTTGACACTTAATGTGAAGTTTTAAGAATTTTTTATTTCATTTATCCCAATTATTTAGCTTATATAAAGAATGATACATAATAAAACTATATGTCTAATGAGCCAGGCACAGTGGCTCACGCCTGTAATCCTAGCACTCTGGGAGACCAAGGTGGGAGGATTGCTTGAGCTCAGGATTTCAAGACCAGCCTGAGCAAGGGCAAAACCCTGTCTCTACTAAAAATAGAAAAATTAGCAGACATAGTGGTACATGCCTATAGTCCCAGATACCCAGGAGGCTGAGGCAGGAGAATTGTTTAAGCCCAGGAGTTTGAGGTTGCAGTGAGCTATCATGATGCCACTGCCCTCCAGCTGGGGCGACAGAGCAAGACTCTGTCTCAATCAAACAATCAATCAATAAAAAACTATATGTCTGAATAAGCATAAAGAGCGCTTTTAATACTTTAAAAAAAAAACCTTTATTTTAAAACTTTTTAAAGGGAAATTTTCAAACACTTGCCTACTGAGATTGTATAGTGAACTCCTGTGTACCTATCACCTAGACATAACCATCAACTTTCTGCCATTTTCATTTCATCTGATCCCCAGTTTTTTTTTCTTTTTTTTTTTTTTTGAGACAGAGTCTCGCTCTGTTGCCCTGGCTAGAGTGAGTGCCGTGGCGTTAGCCTAGCTCACAGCAACCTCAAACTCCTGGGCTCAA
>NW_012152729.1:3174654-3178585 GCF_000956105.1 Propithecus coquereli | reverse complement strand
GACTCTGTCTCAAAAAAAAAAAAAAAAAAGAAATTACAATCTAGAAAGCAAATGTTCTGACTTAGGGAACAGTGCCCCACTAACTATCAGAAAGATCATGTCCATCTAAGGAACAGCAAGATGAGAAACTGTTAAATGGTTGGGTGTGGAATGTTGGAAAGATTTGAAAGTGCTGTCATGGCAAGGGTAGGACTAATTGTGACTAAACTTTGGTACAAAACTCTCACAGGATTCCTTGGGAGTCAATAAACTTCCTTTAGAGGAGAAAAAAAGCACAGAACAGAGAATTTCTTTCTGTTAGGGGAGTTATCCACTGAAAAATAGAGATAGAGATCTGGAAATAGTGAATCCTGCCATTTCTCCTATTCTTGCCCCCCAAAAGTAGAGGAGGAACCCCTCATAGTTTGGTGAACAGTTTAGTGAATTTAAGACCTTCTGGAGAGGTAAGGGAAACGTCAGTTTGTTGCAGCCACTGATTGTGCACCAAGGATGGGGCTGTCGTGGAGCCAGGAGGGATGTAGGAGGAGGGTAATTATTCCGCACAAGACTTTGGCAGCCCATCTGCAGTTGGGAAACAGAGGAAATGTGTATGTTGAAGGAAAATGGTAAACACTGCGAAATTTAGCAACAAAGGATGTGTTGTCTTTATTAGCTTTCTGCTAATGCTAAATTATAGAGTACAGCTCGAAGGCAGGAAATAAGGAAAATATCTGGGATGGATGAATTGATCCAGCAGCTCACTGGGTAACAAGAGAGTATTTAAACTTAGAAAAGCATTTGGGAACATTTCCAGCTGTTTTTGCTTGCTCTCTCTCTCTGTCTCTCTTTTTCTTCTTGTTAACAGATTTATTGAGATAAAATTCATATGGCATACAGTTCACCCATTTAAAGTGTTTTTTAGTGTATTTGTAGGATTGTATAACCATCATCACAATCTAAGTGTAGAATATTTTTGTCCCCCCTAAAAGAAACTTCATATCTATTAGCTATCATTCCCCATTTCCCCTACCCTTCCCCCAGCCCTAGGCAACCACTAATCTATTTTCTTTTTCTTTTTTTTAAATTTCAGGATATTATGGGTTACAAATGTTTAGGTAACTAATCCATTTTCTATCTCTCTAGATTTGCCTATTCTGGACATTTCATATAAATATAATCGTGCAATATGTGGTCTTTTGTAATTGGCTTCTTTCACTTAGCATAATTTTTTTTTAAGAGACAGAGTCTTAATCTGTTACCCAGGCTAGAGGGCAGTGGCTTGATCATAGCTCACCGTAACCTCAAACTCCTGGGCTCAGGCCATCCTCCCACCTTGGCCTCCAAAGTAGCTGGGACTACAGGTATGCACCACCACCCCCAGCTAATTTTTAAATTTTTTGTAGAGGCAGAGTCTCGTTCTTGGTCAGCCTAATCTCCACACTTTGATCCTTGTCTCTACTCTTTCTGGAAGAGGAGTTTTTATAGTCCCCAACCAGTTCTCGTCTTAGTCTGGTGTCTTACTTTGGAGTTTTGGGTCTATTTTATCTTGGCACCTCACTTGACATTTCCAATTTGACATCCTGTGTCACGTTCATTATCACTACTGCCTACCGGGTGGAGCAGCCAATGTCATCTTTATGTTATACACCACCCCGATCAAACTATTAATAGTTATCTGATTTTTAAAACCATAGCAGAATTAGAAGTAACAAATTAGAAGTTAGACTAAGGCACAATCACAAGAGAATGCCAGCAGAGAGGAAGAAGAAAGGACACAGGAAAACTACACAAAAAGGGCATCATAATTTAAAAAGCTAAGTATGTTGGGGCCAGTATATTCAGTATACTTTGTTTAAAAAGGAGAGATTGCATATTAGAAATATTTCCTTTTGAAAGCATTAAAATATAAATACATTTTGGTGTTTAAAGGAAGAAACCGTCAACTCTTTGAAGGAAAATTTTGTGGTGGGAACTATGACAAGGGAAGGCCTCTTGCACCCGTATCCCTCATGCCAGCAGGGAGTAGAGCAGGTGGTTATGATAGCTCTGGTGGGCCAGTGGAAAGTTCTCCATATACAGATGTGTATGTAGGTACAGTTGAATTGGATTGCAAACTTGGCATACACTTTTTCTTCATCTGCATAAATAATTCTCCTCATTTCTATGTATTAAATATGTACCCTACACGTGGTAAATTATCTAAATCAAAAAGGGAATATGCAGTTCAGATAGCTCTGAGGCCAGAGGCTCCTTCCTCTCCCCTCTGACTCTGCCTGGGCCCAATCCCTAGAATGTGTAAACTCTTTTGTCCTCTTTGGTATGAGAGGGATTAATGGGTGTTTCTTTGCCCAGAGAGTCAAACAGAGGCCTAGATTATACAGAGATCAGTTCTGGGTAGAACAGGGTAAGACAAGTGCAATTCTTTTTTTTTTTTTTTTTTTGAGACAGAGTCTTGCTCTGTCACCCTGGCTAGAGTGCCAGGTAGATTTTTTAACTGCTTTCTTGAGATATAATTCACACACCATAGAGTTTACCCATTTAAAGTATATAAATCATTGGCTTTATGTATATTTATAGGTTTATACAACCATCAGCATAATCACTTTTTGAACGTTTCATACTCAAAAAGAAGCACACACCACGTAGCTGTCAATCCTGGATCCCTCCACGACCCTCCCCCAGCTGCTATCCCTGGGGAACCATTGATTTATAATAACTTTCTGTCTCTGTAGATTTACTTAGTCTGGACATTTCATGTAAATAGAATCGTACCATATGTGGTCTTTTTTTTTTTTTTTAATTTTTTATTTTATTTTATTTATTTATTTTCTCTTTTACCAACAGCATTTCCAGAAGCACATATGTGGTCTTTTGTGATTGGCTTCACTTAGCATGATGTTTTAAAGATTCATCCATATTGGAGCATGAAGCAGTACTTCATTCCTTTTCATTGTAAAATATTATTCCATTGTATTAACGTAACACATTTTGTTTATCCATTTATCAGTCAGTGGACATTTGGGTTGTTTCCCCATTTTGGTTATTATGAATAATGCTGTTGTGGACATTCATGTATGAGGTATTGTCTGTACTTATGTTTTCATTTCTTTTGGGTATATACCTAGGAATGGAATTTCTAGATCATATGGTAACTCTGTGATTAACCATTTGAGGTGCTGCTGGACTATTTTCCAAAGTGGCTGCACCATTTCACATCCCACCAGCAGTGTTTGAGGATATACAGTGAGTCTTAAAGTCATGCTCTTTCAGATAAGAAGGCAGATGCTTTTGTTTTATTTCATTTTAAGCCTTCTAAATGATACTAATAAATTCATAGATATAAAATGTAAACTCACTCTCCATAGCACTCACTTTATTTCTAAAGCAAAATGTTTACTACCCTTTTATTTAATTTCACTATTTTAAAAAACTGAAGTATTCCCTTTACGGGGTTGACCTGACACACAAATATGAAGCTAAATTGCGCACAGATAAAATATGACATGGTAGCTGAGTGAATATCATGCTGTTTTTATTGTTTAATGCCTCATTCATAGAATCCTGAAAAGATGGGTCTTATATCCTGTTCTGAATATTTGTAGGCAAGAACTTTTCAGATTATGGAAAGATAAGAAATTACATAGAGCAGGCCGGGCGCAGTGGCTCACGCCTGTAATCCTAGCTCTCTGGGAGGTCGAGGTGGGCGGTTTGTTTGAGCTAAGGAGCCTGAAACCAGCCTGAGCAAGAGTGAGATCCCGTCTCTACTAAAAATAGAAAGAAATTAATTGGACAACTAAAAATATATAGAAAAAATTAGCCAGGCATGGTGGCACATGCCTGTAGTCCCAGCTACTCGAGAGGCTGAGGCAGGAGGATTGCTTGAGCCCAGGAGTTTGAGTTTGCTGTGAGCTAGGATGATGCCACGGCACTCTAGCCCGGGCAACACAGTGAG
>NW_012152729.1:3150852-3172905 GCF_000956105.1 Propithecus coquereli | reverse complement strand
TTTTTCTATATATATTTTAGTCGTCCAGCTAATTTCTTTCTATTTTTTAGTTGCCTAGCTAACTTCTTTCTATTTTTAGTAGACATGGGTCTCACTCTTGCTGAGGCTGGTCTCGAACTCCTGACCTTAAGCAATCTTCCCGCCTGGGCCTGCCAGAGTGCTAGGATTACAGGTGTGAGCCACTGTGCCGGCCTCCATGTGACTTTAGGTAACTTATTTAACACTTGAGTTGTGGGGATGAAATAAGGTAACTTTTGGTAGGTTCATAGCATACTGTAGCACATAAGTGCTCGAAAAACTGTCATTCCCTTTTGGTTCACGGAAACTCATTTTTAAAAAGACTGTTTTATGCAATATGTTCTGAAAGCATGCACAGTGCAAAATGCTTGCTATATTAGGTAACTTGCCTTGTTCTTTTTCTTCTCACAAGTCTTAATTACACTCAGCAAGTACACTAGAAGTTCTGGAACACTACTATCAAAAGGATCACTGTAATGTTTTAGAAGGCAGTATTTGACTAGTTTAATCTTTAATAGGGGTAAAATCAAGTTCCAGCCTGTACTGAATTTCAGTGTTAGGATTCAGTCAGCTTGATTCCAAATAGGACTGTTACGTTTCTATTTCCACAAATGTATTAATACATCCCTGTAAAACAGCAGTCCCCAACCTTTTTGGCACCAGGGACCAGTTTCATAGAAGACAAGTTTTTCACAGACTAGGGTGGAGGGGTGGGGATGGGAGGGGCATCACCGCTTCAGCTCCACCTCAAATCATCTTTAGATTCTCTCTCTTTTTTTTTTTGAGACAGAATCTCACTCTGTCGCCTGGGCTAGAGTGCTGTGGTGTCAGCCTAGGTCACAGCAACCTCCAACTGCTGGGCTCAAGCGATCCTCCTCCCTCAGCCTCCTGAGTATCTGGGAGTACAGGCATGCACCACCACGCCTAGCTAATTTTTTCTATTTTTAGTTGTTTGGCTAATTTCTTTCTATTTCTAGTAAAGACAAGGTCTCGCTCTTGCTCACGCTGGTCTCAAACTCCTGACCTCAAGCAATCCTCCTGCCTCGGCTTCCTAGAGTGCTTGGATTACAGGTGTGAGCCACCGCGCCCAGCCCTTTAGATTCTCATAAGGAGTGTACAACCTAGATCCCTTACATGCACAGTTTACAGGGGGGTTCGTGCTCTTACGAGAATCTAATGCCACCACTGATCTGACAGGAGGCAGAGCTCAGGCGGTGATGCGAGTGATGGTCAGCGGCTGTAAATATAGATGAAGCTTTGCTCACTCACCCACTGCTCACCTCCTGCTGTGCAACCCGGTTCCTAGCAGGCCACAGACTGGTACCAGTCCTCGGCCCAGGGGTTGGGAACTACAGCTGTAAAAGATAAAGCCATAAGTTAAGAAAATAATTCCATTTGCAGTAGCATCAAAAAATAACAAAATATTTAGGAGTAAATTTAACATTTGCATGAGGCTATATATTTTATTTTTCTTTCTTCTTCTTCTTTTTTTAATCTATCTGACAGCTTCCCTCTGCAGAGGCTATATATTTTATAAAATACTTAACATGAGTTATCTTTTTTTTTTTTTTTTTTCTGAGACAGAGTCTCACTGTGTTGCCTGGGCTAGAGTGCCGTGGCGTCATCTTAGCTCACAGCAACCTCAAACTCCTGGGCTCAAGCGATCCTTCTGCCTCAGCCTCCCGAGTAGCTGGGACTACAGGCATGCGCCACCATGCCCGGCTAATTTTTTCTATATATTTTTAGTTGTCCGATTAATTTCATTCTATTTTTAGTAGAGACGGGGTCTCGCTGTTGCTCAGGCTGGTTTCAAACTCCTGAGCTTAAAGGATCCGCCCGCCTCGGCCTCCCAGATGGACTCCTTTTTGTTTTGTTTGCTTTGAAACAGAAACCTATGTTTATTCTTAGTGCTTTTGTCCATTTTTATTCCTCTGAGTTTTTTTCATTCTCTTTTAAATTTCTGGTTAATCCTTCCAGAAAAATTCCATCCTCCAGATATTAAAGATAGTTGCTGCACAAGCCAGTATAAAATCCAGCCTTCTTTTGTTCCGTCTGCTCTCCCTTCCGTGGCTGAAGTTCTATGACTCTGTTCAGTTAATTAGCACTGATTGAATAGTCTCCAGCTACAGCTTTAAAAAAAAAAAGTAAATGCACAAGGCATTGTAACTTCCTCACAATAATAGAGCTTTTGGAAAAATAAACAGCAATCTAATTTGTTCATTTATTCTTTGATTCAGTCAGTCATAAAAACATTTAAAAAGTACCTACTGAATGGAGATACTTTGCCAGGTTTACAAATACAGAAGTGTTTAAGAGCCAACTGCTGCCTTCAGGGAGTTCCCAGTCAAGTAGACAAAGAGTTCCAGCAGTGTGTCATTCATAGTTAAGAATATCCAGAAATATGAATCTATTTTTTGTTGTGGAGCAGTCCTCCAAGCTTAGATGAAGGATTGTGAGGCTTAACCACAGACACCTCATATCGTGGCTGGATCTGTGAGAGGAAGCCAACATGCAGTCAGAAGGGAACGAGGAAACCCCCAGACTGGGCCATTGGTACCGGTCTGTAGCCTTGTCTAATTGTTCTGAGCCACCGTGGTTATCACGGATCCATATTGGTCTCTTATTTTGCCCCTCAGCTCTTCCTTCATGTTTATATTAGGAAAACCACAGGTAGATAAGGAAGTTCAACTTCTCCTCAAAGCGCCCTTTCACTTACCCTCACACCAGACAGTTGAAATGATACCTTCAGAATCTGTCTCTCCCTTCCCTGCTTCAGCTTTCCCCTCAGTACTTTGGTGATCCTTGGCTGTACAGATAGCGCAAGTAACCAGAAAACCTTTCAGCTAAACAGGATTTCATCTTTAAAGTGCTAACTTCAGGACTGACAGATGAACAGAAAGCATGTGAGAAAGGGTTACAAATTTGTTACATCTTGGTCAAGTTGAAGGTTCAGTTGGTTTCAAACTTTTTTGGAGGAGTGGTTGATTTTTTTCAACTAGTCTCATCTCTTAATGACTGAGGTACCAAAAGGGTGGAAGGAAAATGAGCAAACTTGCAGTCAAGTCTGACTTTCTCATTTTACAGGAAGCTGACACTCAGAGAAGTCAATTGACTTGTGTTAAGTCACACAACTGGTCAGTGGAAATATTTACCAATAACCCTGTGTGAGGCATACCCAACAGTTACACTGTTTAAAAAGGAAACTTTCAGTGATATGGTTCTTAGATACATTTTTTCCTATAGGTAGAAATGATACATGAAGTACTGGACTGTGTTTAAAGGGAGGTAGATTTGGGCTCAGTACAAGGAGGAATTTACTCTTAATGTTGGAAGGGAGGTGACCATCGTGTATGTATCAAGGAGAAGACATTGGCATTGTTAGGGATATCATAGAAAAAAAATCATTTATCAAATTGAACCAAAAGGAAACCTTATCTCTGAATCTTTCCACTTTGGAAAAAAAAAAACCCTCCCATGTCTGTATCCCTATGTGTGAACTTATTAGTTGGTGAATTGATAGGGGTTATTCTTAATTTTTCTCTTTCTCTTTCTACATGCCCTTACCTTCATCACTATCCCCTTTAACCTGTTTTCTTTTTCTTCTTAGCACTTGTTGCTACCGAGATCATATAGTTACTGTTTATTTCCTGTCTCTCCGACTAGAATGCAAGCTCCTTTGAAGCAGATACTGTGTTCACTGCTGTCCACAGCGCCACACGCCCACACACGTGCTAGCATATAACTGGCATTCAATAAACATGTGCTGAGCCTTTATATAAAAATAAATAATATGTGTATATCAACAGCTTTAGAATTTTTTAAAAAAATATAAAAGTAGTGCTTGTTCCTTGCAAGAAAATATAGAAAAGCGTAAGGAAAAAGGAAAAAATTGGAGGAATTTATCAACCGCCACATATACCCCTGAGCAATGTGCTCGATTGAGTTTTTGTTAAAGTTTGAAGTGCTTTGGCCGTATCAAGCCAGTAAGTAATGGACCTTTAGTTCCATTTATATTTTGTTTCTTATTTTTGAGGGTTTGTTTTCTTTTGTTTTACAAGAGATGCTGGTAAGGAAGGATGGCTCCACAGGGATTACCTCTGAGAACACAGGATCCAGAGCCAAACAATAGGCCCTTACCTTATCTGGGGGATCTCTTCTTTTACCTCCTGCAACTGGTGATATCGTGATTAGACCTGCGTATTACTTCTGAGCACTGCCGTGCACTTGGCTCAGCCGAGCTTATGGAGATTAGATCATGCACAGGAAGCTGGTTCCACACAGGAGTCAGGAGGCTTAAGGGGTTTGAAAAATTAGAGTTGATTTAAAGGGACAAGGTTCTCTGGAAAAGCACAGAGATTTTCCCAGCTTGTAAAAGGGCCTCCATAACCTTTAGTTTCCCATAAACAGCATTGATTTCTACCTCAAAATTCTTCTTATAAGAAAGAGCCTCTTTAAGCTTCCCTTTCCTCATCTTTAAAATAGGGCTGCTAATACCAACTTTGTGAAATTGTTATCATTTTAATGAGCTCTTTAAAGAATCTCACATAGTACCTGGAAGGTAAAAATTCTAGCATAGTTCTTGAAACATGTACTAAGGGCATAATCACTGTCAGTTCTTCTTCTTTTTCCTTTTATCATTATTACTGTCCATACGATCAGGTTTTAATTAGATTATTACAACAGAATAACATTTTGAAGTCCAATTGTGTTTGACTGGAGTTTTGAATAACATTTTGTCCTTCTTAAGACACTTTATCTGCTTTGAATTATTATTTTGATTATTATAATTGGTTTACTTGTTTTATTCTTCCTGTATATCACAAGCAATGGAAGGGTTAATGATTCTTACTCATTTTTATATTCACTGCAATACCTAGAACAATGCTTTGAATCCAGCGAGTGCTCAGTAATAGTTTATCAAATTGAATGCATTTGTGTTAGACTTCTTGAAAGATAAAAATAAAATATGTAACATAGTTTTTGTTAATAAAAGTCAGCATCCTCACACATTTAACCATGTAAAACCAGCATAGATCTGGTGCAGCATAGGTGCACAGTGTAATTTCTTTGAAGATTTATTGAATTGGAGAGAATAGGACATACCCACATGGCAGTCACATCTTAAAAGTGCTGTGTTTTGGGTTATGTTTTGTTTTGTTTCAAATCTAGTTTTAAGTTTTTCTATTTGGTAGTAATTATTTCTTAGTTTCTAATAGCAGGGCCTTCAGCAGTAGGATAGTTACTATACAGGTGAATAAAGGCAGATTAGAGGACTTAGATAGCCAAAAATAGGAAAAGAAGAGGTCAGAAAATGGGTTAATTTACCCATTGTGGGCAGTTCTTCAGGCTGCACACATGAAAGGCTGCTGTTCCAGTACAGCCTCTCTGTTTCAGCCGAATTGCCAAACTCAAATGATTTCATCGCCATATCCGAGCACATCCTTAGAGCTATTAATAAAAGTGTGCGCTTTAGGAGGAGGGTATTGCTGAAGATAAGAGGCAAGCCCTGCTAAGTGTCTAGTGTGTGGTTCCCCTTGCTCTGGCCCTGCAGTCAGGGTTTTTCTCACCGTTCCCTTTTCCCTAGGTGTACGTGGTCGGGAACGAACCTTTGACAGTTTTGCTGGATTCCCTGCTTCCAGTCCTGGGAGTGCTCTTTCTTCTCTACTGTTTTACCAAGCAGAGTGTGTCTCACATAAGGTAAACCATCGAAGGAACCTTATTTGTTTATAAATAGAATCTTATTTGTTTATAAATTGCGAAGTCTTTTTTGTTTGTTGTTTTTGTTCTGATTTTGAATATAAGACTTAAGCCACTTGAAAATTATTTCCTTTCAAAATCAGGAGAACACTGGGATCTTCTTATTCTGTTCATCTTGAAAAGAAACAGACTTTTGTAGATAGCAGGGGATTGGATATAGTTTTTAGAATGACTTTCCTCAGCCTCTGTCCTAGGCATCAGAGATGAAATCTGTTGACATGTGTAAGCATGCCACTGTTTGATCAGTGAGAAATACTGCAATTACGTGTCTAGAAAGGAGGAAATAGGGGATGGATCATAATGACCTTGTGAGGAGTTATAAAACAAGTTTGAGAAATCTGGATCTGAGTATAGCACGTTGCAGTTTAGCCTGGGATTTGGTGTTAGTGATGAAGGGTGTTGTTTAGAAAGAAGAGATTTCTTAGTCATCCAGAAAATACTCTCTTATAATAGAATTTAAGTAGGACTTATTTTGTGTTAGCTTTATTTTCACAGTAATTTATGTTGTTTCTTCTTCCAGGTAAAAGTATATATCCTATCTAAAGTCCTACAGAGTTCTGATTTTTGGAAAAATCACTTCTGTTTGGAAATCCCGACGTGTAATCTGACATACAATAATAGTACCTTCTTCGCAGGGTTATTATAAAGGCTAAATATGCACTAAAGCAGTGGTCCCCAACCTTTTTGGCACCAGGGACCTGTTTCATGGAAGACAGTTTTTCCACGGATGGGGGTGTGTGAGGCCGAGCTCACGTGGTGACACAAGTGGTGGGGAGCGGCTGTAAATAGGGATGAAGCTTTGCTCGCTTGTCTGCCGCACACCTCCCTGCTGTGAGGCCCGGTTCCTAGCAGATCATGTACTGGTACCGATCTGTGGCCCAGGGGTTGGGGACCACAGCATTACAGTGTTTAGCACAGTCCCAGGCAAATAGGAGGCTCAGTAAATGGTAGCTATCACTGCTCAGTGGTAAAGGAAAACATTCAGTCTTGCATGTTATCTAAAGCTTATGTGTTGCCTTTGGCTCTTCACCTTTGGGGCAGCACGTCATGTAGCCCACAGCCACGATGGCAGTGACAAGAGAATGCAGTGGGAGGTGGAGGCTATGCATATGTGACTGGGGATACAAAGGACAGTCCATGTAATAACTCTTATTTTAGTTTTAAAGCCCAAGTCCTCATGGTACTGTGATATCCTCATCAGAGACTGACAGGGAAGATGTGAACACTGATTCCATTCCTCTCCTAGTTGATGGGCCTGGATAAGGGGGTGGTGAGGAATCAGCAGCATTTTCTTGGTATGCTGTTTTTTGGTCACCAGCTATTGGTTCCACTGATAGTAGCCGATGGTATCCACGTAAGCTTTCTTTCACAGTGCTTTATCCAAAGGCAGTAGTACACTTGGAATTTAAAAAAAAATCATGTGGGGCTCATGCGGCATATCAGGGTTGCTTCTGAGCCAAGGATTAGTAAGTCACTCATTGACTTTCAGGATATTTGCATTCTGAAATTCACAAGAAGCATACTTTCCACTCCTGCGTCTCAGTAGTAGGGGATCGTGCCAGCATTTAGAATGCAGTGGAACCTGACAGTCTCTTTTTTTGTGTTAGCTTGTTAGATACGTAGAGTGAGATGACAGGCTCATTCATAACTGCTTTTTCTGCCAGGTCACTTTGCCAAGAGATCTTATTATGGATTCTGGGAAAGCTGGAAAGGAAGAAGGCAATTGCCAGCCTGAAAGGATTTGCAGGGTTGGACAAAGCTGCACCCTCTCTCCATTCTCTGTGTCAGTTTAGAGCTGCCACTCATGGTGGCGTTATGATTACGGTCAAAGAGGCCATTAGGTGAGTCCACCCATCCGTTACCGTCTGTCTCTCTTTGATTTTCTACCCGAAAGGCCATTCTGCGACTCAACCACTAAGGGGCGCTGATAGAAAAGAAACCAGAAACTTCAGTGGCCGAGGCACTTCCTATTTATAATCTCTAAATGAAATGTGAGCCTTAAATCATCCTCCAGGTTTTTTTGCAAGATGCCAGCTAATAGTAGGTGCAATTTACTGGAGCCTCAGAGCTTTGCATCACAACAGGTCTTTACCAGGGAATCAGAGTTAAAGGCAGACCTGTGTTCACACTTAACACCATAATAATCCAGTTCTCCTTCTGACCCTCAAAATGGTGTATGTGTGTTCGTAGTCAGACTTATTCCCAAGGGAAATTGTCTGGTAGTTATATTTTATGATGGGGGTTTGTTTCTCATAGGGATTGATTAGAAAGTGCTTAATAATTGTTACTGGAGTGGGTAATTTATTTCTCCGACATCTCACAGGTGTATATTGTAACACATTGACTGCCATGTGAGTTGTGTTTAACTCAGGCTAGTTTTGAGTCCAGGGCCTCATGAAGCAAAAACCTGCTGGTGGTTTGTGAAAATCTTGTTGCTGTTCTTATTGTTACAATTAATATTGACAGTTTAATTCTAAAAATGTGGATTGCATTGCATATAACTCATGCACAGAAAACAATAAAAAATAACAAATTAGGCCAGGCACAGTGGGTCACGTCTGTAATCCTAGCACTCTGGGAGGCCGAGGCAGGATTGCTTGAGGTCAGGAGTTCCAGACCAGCCTGAGCAAGAACGAGATCCATCTCTACTAAAAATAGAAAAAATTAGCCGGCCGACTAAAAATAGAAAAAAATTAGCCAGACGTGGTGGCACATGCCTGTAGTCCCAGCTACTTGGGAGGCTGAGGCAGGAGGATTGCTTGAGTTTGAGGTTGAGGTTGATGTGAGCTAGATTGACATCCCCCACTTTAACCCAGGCAACAGAGCCAAGACTCCATCTCAAAACAAAAAAACAAAGGATCATTTTGTTTTAATAAAAGTGAGGTCCCAGGGGAAAAAAATTTTTTTTCTAGTGTGGCAGTCAATGTGTTAAATTATTTCCACTTTCTGGGTGATCCGTGTAGGATGTTATCACCTGAGAATGTAAATTCCTGTTGATCATAGCCCATACAGTACTTAACTGGTGGCAGCTTCTCTATTTGGATTTCACATCACGTTCAAAGTGCTGCTGTTTGTTGAAGTGTTCAAATTTAATTTTATGTTCATGGTTAACTTTCGTAAAGTTTTCACACACCCTCTCAAGATGATGGACTTGAGGAAAATAGAAAAACACGTAGCTACTAATAGAATTATCAGAGCAACACCCTGACTCAAAGAAAAAAACAAAAAAAAAACAAATAAAAAAACCTTTGGAATGGGTTTTACCTGGGACCAATTTAGTGACTATGTAATTTTACAATATCTAACTTAATAATTATAACTTACTGCTGTTTTAATAAATCTCTAGTGTACTTCTTAGTGCATATATGTCAAAATCCACACTTTTTATTGAAACTGTAGTTTCTCTTCATAGTAGGAAAAGAAATGAATAGGCCGTGATTGAATGAATCTCTGTCCACTGCCAGAAACAATGGGTCTTTAACCTGGGATCTCTGCATGGACCTCTAAGGGTCTAAAATCCTTTTGAAATTACATACACAAAAGTGTTTTTGTGCAAACATGGATTTTTTCTGAAAATAGAGTGCATAACTTGTTTCCAAAAAGTTGACAACCACCACACCAGAGAAGAGTGTGTGTGTGATTTTACCATTTGTTGTAAAGCTCCTGCTAGTCCCCCAAGGCCAGGGTCAAGGTCTATATCACCACTTACCTTTCATTCTACCATTCTGCCCAGTGCCAGTTTTCCATTAAAAGTTTGATTGAAGAAACTCTACAAGAAAAGCTTAGATTTGGATCATCCAGAGTTTTTACCTTTCTGGAACTAAATATAACTGTTTGGAATTGACTCTTTATCATTGAAATTTTAAGAGTGAATATTAATAAAATGATGTTCTTAAGATAATTGTTGCCATGTCTTTTCAGGAGTATTTGAATATAGTATTAATACTTCATTTTGACAATCAGGATGGTTCATAGAAGCTTAGAAGCGTTGTTTATACATTGCAGTTTTTCTTCTAACATACGATGTGGTGGACAAAATATGACTGATCCAAAGGACTCTGGAAGATTCTGGAATAATATAGGAAATAATCCTAAGCTAAATGTATAGGTTATTCATTCTACTAGAGTAGTATGAAGGCCATGTTATTAGTAAACTGACAGATTGGGACATCTTGCCCAGTGAGATGGTCTGCCGAATTAACTTTAATAATTGTACTTTTCAATGAGATGAAACAACATCTGTCATTTTTCAATTTAGTCTGAAAAAATTTATTTCTTTGATCACAAAAGCAACATATGTTCTTTGTATAATACAAAAACACATAAAGAGGAAAACAAAAATCAACCACTATCCTATTCACTGTTTATATTATTTTAGTGTCTTGCTTTTTAGTACATCTTCTACGCCTTTGTATTTGTTTACATGATATGGTATAATAATATTGTGTCTTTGTCTCTTCACTTACCAGATGTAGTTAACGCTAAAAGCCATAGCACATCTTGAGAAGTTTCTTGGTTTTTTGCAGTAATCATAGCACTATTTCAGCCAAATTTTATTACTCGGCAGTCACATTCGACCTACTCATTTTTCTGAACCTTTATGCATTTTCTTATCTCAACTAATTGATTCATATTAGTTGAGATTGACAACATCTCTGCCCATGATTGTGTCTTTTTCCACTGCCTGTAACCCTTCAGGGGCTCATCAGAAAAAAGTTGAAGTTCCTTTGAATGACATCCAAGGTCCTGCATGATCTGACCTCATTTTGCAGCCTTCTCTTTTTCTCTTCTTCCTCAGGAACCAGAATATCTGTATACAACTTACACTTTAACTTCTCCTGCCTTTTGCAACTTATGAAATAATAGTAATTCTTCAACAACCATCTTTTTAAAATTTATTTTATTTTATTTTTATTTTGAGACAGAGTCTGACTCTGTTGCCCTGGCTAGAGTGCAGTGGTGTCATCATAGCTCACTGCAACCTCAAACTCCTGGGCTTACGCGATCCTCCTTTCCTAGCCTCCTGAGTAGCTGGGATTATAGGCATGCAGCACTGTGGCTGGCTAACATCCATCTTCAAAGTCACTCTCTTCATGAATCTTTCCCTATTTGAGCAACTGACCATGCAGGACATAATAGCCTAGTTTCTTAGAATAAATACTTTTTCAGCATGGAGAAATAGAAAAATAAGTTAAACAGATTTTTTTGAGATCTTTCTAATGATTAACTGTATGGAAATGACATGTTAATTTAGAAGATTCTTACAGGATTTAAAAAATATATATCTCTGGGTGACACTGCCAAGATAAATGTTACCTTGCATTGCAGTGATGAAGATGAAGATGAAGCCCTATACCAGAAAGTGTCCTCAGAGCAAGGCCAAGTGGAACATCTTGGGGACTTGTTGTGCCACTGCCAGGAATGTGGTTTGGCAGGAGACTTCTTCATCTTCTGTTTGAAGGTGAGAAATACATATAGTTCCTGATCAGTTTTATTCAGGGGTAGTTCCAGGAGACCCTTAAATTTTCATGGCATTCGTAATTTTGGGTCCTAAAATTTAGGTCCTAATTTAGGGAAAACGATCAGAGGACAGACAGGAATTTATTTTTCAGTAGCCTCGGGTTGGTAAAAAGAAGAAATTTATCTTCAGTAGTACTCATGTGATCTAACTACTTTCCAAGGTGACCTGCACTGAAATTGTAGAGATGAACAATGGAGAACTGTTGCTCTATGAAAGGGTTAATCTTTGCTCCATGTTGACAGTAAGAACTCTTTTGAAGTTAATAGCAGGTTTTACAGCTATAGAGTAATCCCTTATCCTTTCTGACTGTTGTTTTGTCAGGTATGTGGAAAGGAGATTTAGCAATTCTGCCTCCCTCATTTCATTTTGTAGCCACTTGAAACCTTTTCCGGGTTTGTTTCTTAGAGTGAGTGGTTATGTTTCCTTTTGCCCTTATCTCCAATGGTACCTTGTATAACTCGTACCCCATAATGTCCCTCCTTATTTGCACTGTCTGGTATCATATGGTGGTGACCTCCAGCTCTGCATTCTCCACTCTTACCCCTAAATAGTGTCTGCTTCTAGGAGACTGTCTGTGGAGTTTAAGGTTGGTATGGGTATGGGAGAATGCAAGGAAGGAATAAGGGCTAACACTTCTAGAACTTAAAGCAGGGAACACTTTCTGATGCTTTCTTTCCTCGTGTGTTCACATCTATCCCCATGCCCAGCCACTTGTTCTAAATGACATTCCAAGGGGATGTGCTCTTAATTTCATACTTTTTTTAAAAAAAAAACTGTTTAAAAAACAAGCTAACGAATCAAAGGGCTTTGTTCTAAAAGAGGGTATCTCCACCTTGGCATTATTGACATTTTGGACTAGATAAATTTTTTCTCATGGGGAGGCTGTCTTGTACATTGTAGGAGATTTAGCAGCGTCCCTGACCTCTACTAACTAGATTACTCTCCAATTATGACAACCAAAAATGTCCCCAGACATTGTGAAATGTCCTCTGGGAGCAAAATTGCGGAGGCACAGTTGAGCACCACTGCTCCAAACTGTCAGTTACTTTGGTAAACCCCTAATTATTTGTTAGGAAACTTAAGGTTTTCATTTTCCAAGGAAATTTACAACATTGAAGTGCAGATGAAAGGCCTACCAAACCCACAGTGATAAATTATTGATTAGTAGAAGTTTAGTTCTAAAAATCTTAGCGGGGCCGGGCGCGGTGTCTCACGCCTGTAATCCTAGCACTCTCGGAGGCCAAGGTGGGCGGATTGTTTGAGCTCAGGAGTTTGAGACTAGCCTGAGGAAGAGCGAGACCCCGTCTCTACCAAAAATAGAAAGAAATTAATTGGACAACTAAAAAAAAATATATAAAAAAAATTAGCCGGGCATGGTGGCGCATGCCTGTAGTCCCAGCTACTCGGGAGGCTGAGGCAGGAGGATCGCTTGAGCCCAGGGGTTTGAGGTTGCTGTGAGCTAGGCTGATGCCACGGCACTCTAGCCCGGGCAACAGAGCGAGACTCTGTCTCAAAAAAAATAAATAAATAATAATAATAATAATAATAATAAATATCTTAGAGGGAAAGTGTTGCAGTACCAAAGGCATCATGTGGCCTCTAATAGGAGTTTGAGGATGTGAAGTAGTCTGAGGTCTCAGTTCAAGGAAAACTATTGACAGAGATCATAAAAATACTGATGAAGTAAGAAGTGTGTCAAACTAGTTCTTTGTGTGTGTGTATGTTTTTTATTTTGAAATTTTATTTTTTTAAATTTCATTTATTTCAAGACAGAATCTTACTCCGTCACCCCAGCCAGAGTACAGTGGCATCATCGTAGCTCACTGCAACCTCATACTCCTGGGCTCAAGCAGTCCTCCTGCCTTAGCCTGCTGAGTAGCTGGGACCACAGGCATGCGCCACCATGCCTGGCTAATTTTTCTATTATTTGTATAAACGGGTCTTGCTCTTGCTTAGGCTGGTCTCAAACTCCTAACCTCAAGAAATCTTCCTGCCTCAGCCTCCCAAAGTGCATGGATTACAGGCATGAGCCACTTTGACCAGCCTTATTATGAAATTTTAAAATTTCGAGTACATGGTATCATACTATACATACTATTCTGCAATTTATATTTTTCACTGAACAGTATTTTTGAGATCTATCTATATTGATATCCATATAGATCTAGTTCATTTATTTTAACTGCTGTGATATAATAAATACATCACAATTTATTTATTTTCTTATTGCTGGAAATTTAGGTTGTCTCCAATTTTGGGCTAATATAAATAATGCTGCAACAAAAACAGGCTATTTCTTTAAATATGCATTTCAAATAGAGTTTTCTAGCCATCTTCGTGAAGGCCTTAGTACTGCTGGCTTTTTCTTTATTTTTTTCTTTTTTGCCATGCTTGTAGGAGTTGACTCATATGGCCATGGAAAATGAAGCAGAGTTAAAAACTAAGCCCTTCTCCAACAAAAGCCTTTTGGAATTAGAGCAACACCAGACTCTTCTTGTGGAAGGCCAGGAGCGGAAGTTGCTCGTGCTGCAGCTGATGGCTGTTCTGTGTGAGAAAATGTCTGAGCAGATATTCACAAATATCACTCAGGTCAGTGATTGCCACATCCAGGACCCCAGCCTGGTGGCATTTGTCTATTTTGGTTTCTTTACATTCTTTGCAAAAAATGTTCAAAAATGTTGCTCAGAATATGGTTTGATGACACCTGCATTAGTATTTCCTGGAAAGGTGGTTAAACATGGAAATAACTGAGCCTACCCCAGGCCAACTGAATCTAGAACTTTCTTAGGTCCTAGTAATCCACGTGTTCAACATGCTTCTGGGGTGGTTCTCCTGCACACAACACTTTGAGAACTGTTTTAAATATTTTTATTTCCAGGCCGGGTGCGGTGGCTCACGCCAGTAATCCGAGCACTGATTGTTTGAGCTCAGGAGTTCAAGACCAGCCTGAGCAAGAACGAGACCCTGTCTCTACTAAAAAAAAAAAAACAGAAAGAAATTAATCGGACAACTAAAAATATATAGAAAAAAATTAGCCAGGCATGGTGGTGCATGCCTGTAGTCCCAGTTACTCGGGAGGCTGAGGCAGAAGGATCGCTTGAGCCCAGGAGTTCGAGGTTGCTGTGAGCTAGGCTGATGCCACGGCACTCACTCTAGCCCAGGCAAAAGAGCGAGACTCTATCTCAAAAAAAAAAAAAAAAAAAAGAAAAAGAAAAATATTTTTATTTCCTATCACAGTGGTTTTCAATTTTGGGTGCAAATAAAATTACCTGGGATCTTTTTAAAAATATTGATACCCAGCCTACTTTTAGAGATTCTGATTCAGCATGTCTGCATTAGAGCCTGGGCATCTTTCTCTTTTTAAAGCTCCATGGATGATTCTGCTGTGTATCAAAAGTTGAGACTAATCAGAAACTCAAATTTGGAAAAAAAATCACTAATGATAATGAGACCACTTTGAATTTTATAGATGTTCTAACTCAGAGCTTATCTCTACAATATCCTGTGAAGTTTTAAAATGTTTTTAAAAAAATGCTTTCAGGGTGGTATAACTCTGTGAATCAGTGCCTGAATTGTATTGGCTCAGACATTATTTTTACCACCTTTTAAAAACATTGAAAATAAAAGTGATAAAGCAAAGGCAGTGTGGTTGCCGTATTTTACCACTTTACCACAATTTAATGTTGCTCGGTTGGTGAATAGTCAGTTGTAAGATGGTATGATTGTCACGCTTAAATCCGATTCTCCAGCTCTTTGTATCGTCGTCATTGTCATCAGCCTTCGGGTGTTGCTAAGCAGCATTTCACTATAGCTCCTGCTGAGAAAATTTGCAGCTGCCTGTCAGCTCTGACTTATCGTGCCTGTTTAATGAGAATTATGTTCATGATTTCTTTCGTGGGCTCTTATTCCTTCAGTTCACTGACCCTGTGTTACTCAGTAGGGTGATTTGTTTCTCCTGCATTTATATCCATTCCCTGAAGACTTTCATCCAGACCTTATGTCTTTGTCTCAGGATGCTAGTTGAAAGGGGAAATGGTCTAAAAACTGATATGACTTGAGCTTGTGCAATTATCTCCTTTTAATCCTAATTAAGGAACAGTGGTTCAGGCTGGTACAAAAATGATTTGTCCCATTAAAATTATCCTTCAGCTAAGGTTAAAATGTATCAGGACAAAAAGAGCCACAGAGCCACAAGGAAATATTAAATTGCATTTAGTAATCTTGCTCCTAGCAATAATATTGGTATATTATTTTGAAACACACACATATGGATAAAGAAATAAGTTGTAAGTAATTTTGTTAATATTAGGAATCAATATTTTTAGCATAAGAAAGAGTTATAAAATAGAGAACCAGAGTAAAAACCCTATAATTTTTTTTTTTTAAGAGATGGGGTCTCTCTATGTTGCCCAGGTTGCACTTGGACTCTTGGGCTGAAGCAATCCTCCTGCCTCAGCCTCCTGAGTAGCTGGGATTACAGGAGCATGCTCTTATGCCCAGTTTAAAACCCCATAATGTTGAATACTTCAGTTGGAAGTATTAATATGAAGTTAAGATTTATTTTTCTCTTTTTAAAACATAGCTATTTCCTAGGTTGGTCCACTGTAAACCCCAAGAAGCAAAGACAACCCAGTAGCAATAAGCATCCTTAGTGCCAGATTATAGTTTCTAAATACCATTTTCTACTAAAAGAATTCAAAGGTCTTTGGAGTAAAGGTTGATTTGAGGTCTGGGGCAAGAATCATACATCATAAGCCTCAAGGCATCTTGTGGTGCCTTAATGCAAGGAAGCTACTTAGATTAATGGGGTCATGTCAGTAGCACTCAGGAACCATCCTGAAGGGGCTGCCATTGGCGATAGGACAACTTAAGATCATTAAAAAGAATAATGCCTGCAATGGATTGAAACACAGATATAAAAATCTGAGTAAAAAAAAAAAAAACCCTCATAGGACATCTTGGGAGATTACTAGGGGATCAGTTCATTATTTTGTAAATTGATAAATAAAGGGGAAGAATAAAGCATTTGTCTTGTCTTTCCTGTGGGAACTGTATTTCAGTGCAACCAAATAGTCAATGAAAGAAAATTTTTCTTTATAGGAGAATCACAGGTAAAAAAAATTCAAAAAGAAAACTAGAAAATTACATTTTGCAACCCTCTAATGAAATGATGGATCTGGTAACAATTATAATGTCTGCCCAAACCATCAGATGGTCTATTGATGGAGGACTTTATAGTGAAGGTATTAGGGCCAAAATGCCAAAGCCAACAGATTCATACTTTTCCCCCCAATATTTTATTATGAAAAATTTCAAATTTGAAAGAATTTTATGGTTAATACCTGTATACCTACCACCTAGATATTACCATTAATCTTTTATTATACTTGCTTTATGACATATTTATCTATGTTTTCATTCTTCTATCCATATTGATTTTAGTACATTTCAGTGTTAATGTAGATATCAGTATATGTCTCCCTAAATATTTCAGCATGGAGTGGTCTTACAACACCATCATTGTAAGCGGACAAGCAGATGTTCTGTGCTTTCTGATGTAATGCAGTAGGAAGTATGCAGTACCACTTGGGAAAGAGTCTTATGGGAAAAAAAAAAAAAAAAAAAACCCTTGAACCTGAATCTAATCAAGGAAATTCAGGGAATAGAGGAAAAAGTTAAACAGTGCCATGCGGAAGCAGTCGGCTAAATCCAGAATGTGGGAAGTTCTACAGTACAAGCAACAACTCAGTTTCGTCAAATAAATGGCATGAAAAAGAAGCTGGATCCTGATTCAAACAAATCAATTATATGAAGACATTTTTGCAATGGTCATGAACCATTGAGTAGAAGATACTGAAGAATTCTTATTGGCTGTAATCGTGGTGTGTTAGTTATATAAAAAATAAATCTCCTTACCTGTTAGAAATACATGTTGAAGTATTTATGGGTAAAAGATTAAATATTCAATGAAATGAGTTGGGAGATGGCACATTAGTATATGTGATGGTGCAGGGAGGAGTGAGGCTTGCAGTGGTCTGTGTTGATTAGAGCCCTGCACCAGCTTCATTTTTTTTCACAAGTCTGTATCGACTTGTGCCACGTACTCTTCTAGGCACCAGGGACACAGCAGTGAACATAACAGATGCATATCTGTGCTCTCGTGGAGCCTATATTCATATAGGGGGAGAGAGAGAAACAAGAAAGCAAAAACATGTATGTATTAGATGGTGATAATTTCTAGAAAGAAAAATAAGACAAGGGAAAGGGGATGGTAACCGGAGTATGGTAAATAGGTGGTCATGGAGAGCCTCACTGATAGTGTGACTTTCGAGGCAAGATCTGAAGGCAGGGAAGGAGGGAGCCATTGAGGTGCCTAGTGGAGGAGTGCTCCAGATAGAACATGCCTGGACTGTGGTAGGTTCGGCAGAGAGGCCAGTGTCAATGCAGTGGAGTGAGATTCTCTTTTCTCTGCCATTTCAGAAAACTGCCACCCTCTGCTCCCTTCTATAATTGGGTCACTGCAATTCTTTTTTCAGATGTTAAAATTTTTTTAACATAAGCAACACATACTCATTGTAAAAACACTTAAACGGCACAGAGGTACATAATGTAAAAAGTAGGTACTTCTGATTAAAGCCAGAGTATTGAACCCTCTGGAAACCACAGGGACTAACAGAGCACGAGAAAAGAGACAGTAGATAAAAGGCAATAGCAAAATTTGGAAACTGGAAAATAGTAGCTGATCTAGCAACTTGAGAGATTGGAAAGCTTGGTGTCTGCATGGCAAGAAGTCAAGAAGCAAACCACTATTCCTCAATAAAGCTGTTAAAATATTTTTTTTTTTTTTTTTAAAGGAAAAGGGCCAGGCGTGGTGGCTCACACCTATAATCCTAGCTCTCTTGGAGAGGCAAGAGGATTGCTTGAGGCCAGGAGTTTGAGACCAGCCTGAGCCAGGACGAGACCCTGTCTCTACTTCAAATAGAAAAATTAGCCAGGTGTTGTGGCGTGTGCCTATGGTCCCAGCTACTTGGGAGGCTGAGGCAGGAGGATTGCCTGAGCCCAGGAGTTTGAGGTTGCAGTGAGCTAGGATGATGCCACTGCACTCTACCCAGGGCAACAGAGTGAGACTGTCTCAAAACAAAACAAAACAAAAGGAAAAAAGGAGCAAGCTACTTCACACTACAGGACCCTAGAAGGACAGGAGGCACCAGATAAGCTCTAAAGATGGAGCTGCATTTAGAGCTTAAAACAGCGGGAAAGCCTGGGTAGGGTTCAGTAGACCCCTTCATTCCTTCCTCCGCTTTGTGCAGCTACCTCCTCTTCCATCGAAAAACAGGTTTATTCTTGAGAGATACTGAACCCAAGGGACTCTGAACATGAGTGGGAGAAGCAAACTGAAAAACAAGAGGCTCAAGTTGAAGTCTATATCATCAACCACGATGAGGGCCCCCCCCCCCCCGGTTCCCTCTCCCCGGCCCCCTTCCACTCAGGTGTCAGTATTTTGGCAGCAGGTTCATGCATCCCCATAGGGTTATTGTGAGGATTAAGTGAGTTAATACCTGTAATGCATTCAGAATGGCGCCTGGTCAGAGTTAATGCTTAATGTTATTAAATTAAACAGCTAAATAGTTAAAAGTGGTTACCTCGGTAGAGCCAGAATCAGGTGGGAAGAAATGAGGGCGGGCACTGCTATTTTTCACAGTAAACTTTGAGGACTATTTGGCTTTTTAAATTATGTACCTTTATAAAAAGTTTTAAGTAAAAAGTGAAAGTCTCTCCCCACTCTCTGCAGCATGCATAAATTCTAGAACAGGCTTTAGTCACATACCTGTTCTTATGGCTAGCAGCCCCACCAAAATTACAGGAAATGAGTAGTAGTGGAAAGCTGCTGTCCAAATGGGTAGGGTAGGGTGGTTTTGGTGTTACAAGAATGTTTAGGGAAAGGGTACTTCATAGACAAAAGTCACAGTTGGCTTTCACTTTACAGTTTGCAATTCCCAATTGTTTTTTTATATACATGCAAACATACAAAGTTTCTTTTTAAAAAGTATCATTCTACTTATTTTGCAACATTTAAAAGTACACATACATATATGTAGTGGAGAGGAACTTAGAAAAATTTGGAAGACTAGACAGTACTAATTCTGGTAATTTAACAATACTTGTATTGAAATAGAAACTAAATGTAAACAAGGAGTGTTTCAGAAAACTCTTGGGAGGTAGAAACAGTTTCTACCTAGAAATGTCCAATGTCCAATGTCTAGTATCAATGAAGTCTTGGGCCTGGAGAGGGTGGTAAAAATTGCTGTAACCAGAACTGTTCATTTCAGTAAATGGAACTTTTAATAACCTTTCTAGTTTCCTGCCTTGCTCCAAGGACAAGTATTAACAAGCCATTCTCCTGACTTAAAGCTTGCAATAAAGATTCTAGCACAGCATGTGATTTGTCCGGAGAGTTAAACATGCAAGCTTGCATGGTATTTAGAGGCTTATTATGACCTATCTCAGCCTTCCCATTTCCAAGATGACTTCTCTCTTTTGAGTCATTAATCCTAAATAGTCATGTGTGTGTGTGCGTACTTGTGTATGTGTGTACAGTCATTTATTCAAAGGTGTTTCTTCTTAAGGTGATTAATCCAAGTGCAGTTAAAATGATGCTGACCAAATTAATTCCATTTAAAACTTAGTTGTTAGCCAAATGCTATGTAACATCTTGAATATAAATAATCTTAATACTTTAAAATATTTTATGCTTTAAAAAATGACTCTAGTCATTTGTTTGAAATTGTTTGAGGACACTGGCTTCTAGATAAAATTGAACACCTCCTACCCTCTTCTTTGCTTACTAGAATTAGACTGTTAAAATGTAGGGGAAAATAAATCTCTGAGGAAGAAACCTTTTGAGAAGCAAATCTAGGACTCTCTGAGATGGCCAGAAAGCAACAAATCATTTTTTATAAATAGAGTTTACTTTTTTAGAGCAGTTTTAGGTTCACAATAAAATTGAGAATAAAGTACAGAGATTTCCCTTTTACCCGCTGCACCCACACATATATAGCCTTCCCATTAGGAACATCCTCCACCAGAGTGGTACATTTGTTATAGCTGATGATCTTATAATACATTGACACAGCATCACCCAAAGTCCGTAGTCTATATTAGGGTTCACTCTTGGTGTTGTACAGTCCATGGGGTTGGACAAATTTATAATGACATGTATCTACCATTATAGTATCATACAGAATAGTTTCACCACCCTAAAAATCCTCTGTGCTCCACCTGTTCTTCTCTCCCTCTCCCCTACCTTGGCAATCCTTGATCTTTTTACTGTCTCCATAGTTTTGCCTTTTTCAAAATGTCATGTAGCTGAGATCATACAGTATGTACCTTTTCAGATTGGCTTCTTTCACTTAGTAATACGCGTTTAGGGCTTCTCTATGTCTTTTCTTGACTTGACTGCTCATTTTTTAGTGCTAAATAATCTTCCACTGTCTGGATGTCCTGCATTTTCTATATCCATTCACCTACTGAAGGACATCTTGGTTACTTCCAAGTTTTAGCAATAATGACTAGAGCTGCTATAAACAACCTTGTGCAGGTTTTATGTGGATATAAGTTTTCAACTTCTTTGGGTAAATATCAAGGAGTGCAATGGCTGGATTGTATGGTAAGAGTATGTTTAATTTTGTAAGAAACTGTTAAACTATCTACCAAAGTGGCTGTACCATTTTGCATTCTCACTAGCAATGAATGAGAGTTCCTGTTGCTCCACATCCTCACCAGCATTCCTAGTGATATCAGTGTTCTGGATTTTGGACATTCTAACAGGTGTGCGGTGCTATCTCACTGATGTTTAATTTGCAGTTCCCTAATGACATATGAAATGGATCATCTTTTCATATGTTTATTTACCACCTGTTTATCTTGTTGAGGTGTATCTGTTCAGATCTTTTGCTGATTTTTAATCAGACTGTTTGTTTTCTTATTGTTGGGTTTTAAGAATTCTTTGTATATTTTGGATAGCAGTCCCTTGTCATATATGTCTTTTGCAAATATTTTCTCCCAGTCTGTAGCTTCTCTTTGTATTCTCTTCGTAGTGTCTTTTGCAGAGCAAAAAATTTTAATTTCAACAAAGTCCAGCTTATCATTTCTTTCTTTCATGGATTGTGCCTTTGGTGTTGGTGTTGTATCCAAAAAATCATTGCCATACCCAACGTCATCTAGATTTTCTACTATGTTATCTTCTAGGAGTTTTATAGTTTTGGATTTTATATTGAAGTCTGTGATGCATTTTGAGTTAATTTACAAATCATTTTCATCTTTAATTTCCTGGCAAAATTCATGAAAAGTAAAGGAAATTGGATTAGTACATTAAAACATGTGGGAAAGTATAAGTAGGCTTTCTTATGTATTAACTGAATGGTCTTGAATAAATAACCTTTAAGTCTCAGATTCTTCATTTCATAATGAGGATAATAGTACCGACTTCAAAGAGTTGATGTGAGAATTAAGTGAGATCGTGCTTGTAAAACACTTAAAAGCTTCCAGGTTGCTGAACACGTGGAGGTGCTGGCTGGGTGGCTAGCCCAGAGAGGGCACGGAAGCTCTGCCGCCGCCCCCAATACCTTGTCCTATCAATCTCTCCATCTGGCTCTTCATCTATATCCTTTGTAATGAAGTGTTAAACGTGGGGAAAAAAACCCAACATTATGCCTGCTGCACAGTAGCAGTTGTTCTTTTTTTTTTTTTTTTTTTTT
>NW_012152729.1:3124598-3150802 GCF_000956105.1 Propithecus coquereli | reverse complement strand
TCTTTATTCCTAGTTTGCTGAGAGTTTTTATCATGATCCTCCTGCCTTAGCCTCCCAAGTAGCTAGGACTACAGGTGCATGCTGCAACATCTGGCTGATTTTTTTTTTTTTTTTTTTTTTTAGCAGTTGTTCTTGATAGTTCTTGCTATCATCATGTTGATGAAGAAGAAGATGAGCATGTAGACATTAGATGTAAGGAGAATTTTGAAATTTTTTTTTTCTTACTCCTCATGATTCTAAATTCCCTTCTTTGGTAGGTGGTGGACTTTGTAGCAGCAACACTGCAGAGAGCATGTGCAAGCTTGGCCCATCAGGCAAAGAGTACCGTGGAGTCACAGACACTGAGCATGTCCATGGGGCTGGTGGCCGTCATGCTAGGAGGAGCTGTCCAGGTGAGTTGTAGACATGAGCCAAACGTGAATGGAGGGAAAAGAGATGCAAAATACCTATTTCTTCTCTTCCATACCCTTGGGAGGAATAAGAATGGATATCGTACGTAGGATAATGAGAATTCTCTCTAAAATAGAGGACAAGAAAATTACACCATTTCCACTCTGTCAGCTGAATAGGCTTCACTGTCAAAAAGGCAGGGCCCTTTCCTACCTGATACAAATTTGATTTGGAAACATCTAACATGGTATTTTGTATCTGAGGCAAATATTAATACTAGATTCTCTGGCCTGATTCTCCCAAAGCGCAGCCCTTGTTTCTACTACTGTAGTCAGGGGGAAATCCTTAGTAACCTGCTGGTTGCTCAAGACCCATCTATTTGAACAGCTCCATTGCAGCAGAGGATCCATTGTTCAGCCCATATCACGTAGCATGTTAAAATTTGCTTCCAGACACTTTGAAGTGTACGTGTCTTTTACATACTTAATTTGTAATTTTTAAGTTTATTTCTTTAAACGGTATTTATTGCCTACTTGTTGCATGCCAGATACTGAGCTAAGGTGTGGAGATTACAGCAGTGTGCAAGGCAGACAGGGTCCCTACCTTTATGAAGCTTACAGTCCAGTAAGGGAGTGAGACACTAAATGTACTTAGAATTGAATGAAGTACCTCAAAGCGAAGTGAAGGTACCAAGAGAACATAGTATCTAACCTAGGCTGGGAAGATTTCCACTGAGAAAGTGTAAGGTTAAGCTAAGACTTGAAGGATTAATAGGAGTTTGAGTGTGCAGATGGAGGAAGCTCTCCCCATTAAAGAAAACATATGTTTCAGAGGCTCGGAAGCAGGAAAGTGTTAGGTATACTTGAGACTCTGATAGAAGGCTGGTATAGCTGTATTGTAGAGACCAAGGGGAAAAGTGGAGCCAGAAGGGAAAAAGATAGGCAAGGGCTAGGTCATGTGTGTGTATGACTTGTTAATTACATACCATGTTAGGAGACTGCAAGAGAGCAGAAAAGGCTTAGTGCAAGTATTATGAAATCCAACTTGAAATCAGCCTTCTCATAACCCTTAGCAATGGGTAGAGAACCCTCTGGGAATGGATTTTTGGGTTTGAGGAGTCAAATCTGATCTGATTCTTGATATATAAGAATATGCCTCTCTCTAGTTGTCCTTAAGAGGAAAAGGAATTTTATCTGAGCCTGTTGTTAATGTGAAGCCCATCTCTTGGTAGATTAATTTTATATTCCCCATGTAATTTTTAAAAAAAGTTTTTGGTTCAGTTTCTAGAGCCATATTAGAACTAGCAAGGAGGGGTTCACCAATGGAATAGTTTTTTTTTTTTTTAGAGATGAGGTCTTGCTGTGTTGCCCAGGCTGGCCTCAAACTCTTGGCCTCAAGGGATCCTCCCACCTTGGCCTCCCACAGTGCCAAGATTATATAGGCATGAGCCACCACACCTGGCCACCAACTGAATAGTTTTTCTTAATATGTATTGCTATTGGATTTAGTTGGCTAGATTGATTTTTGTTTTTCTGGTTGAGTATTAATTTGAATAACCTTTGTTTCCATTAGTTTAGAGTGCATTTTTTATTTTTATTTTTTTGGTTCTCTTTACTTAACACTTATCATTTCACACCAAATCTCAAATGGAAAATAGATTACAGAAATCTCCATCCCCCTTTCTAGAAACCTGCTGTTGGGGGGCCAGCTGTGTACATTAGTCGTGTTCTAAGAGAGACTCACCTGACTGATGTAAACGTGGATCCCCTGCCTGTCCTTGCTTTTCTGTGAGCCATCCTGACTCACTGATTACACCCTGGATTCCTCTGACTTTGCAGTTAGTTAAGTGAACTTAAACACGTCACCCCCTATACTTTTGCCCTAGATCTAGTAATTTTTTTTTCCTGTTTGATTCATGGATTTATTATATGAGTGGCTTCTGTAATGCTGGTTTTTTTGTCTTTGTAATAAAAAAGAAAGTCATGATTCTGAATTTTGTTTTCAGTTGATCATTGCCAGGGTAAGGTCTTTGCTTTAGTCTAGAATATTATACTGTACCTAACCCCTATCAGGACTTGTCGTTTTGGCTAATGAAACAGAATCTAACAGCATCTGAACATTTTTTTCCTTTTCTTTGTAATTTATGTAATTAAGACAATTATTATAACATTGTGTCTGGGAAGAGGAGTTAATTTGGAAAAAGTGCAGGTTTAAGACTGCTCCCAAGGCAACTGTAATTCCAAACTCATTTTCTAAATTTCAGGGCTGGTCATCAGTAAAATATTATGTTAGTAACTTTTTCCTGTCCCCTCAAGAAGCAATGTCTGCATGATGCTGCAAGGTCCACTGGGTCGTCTAAAGAGCAGTCCCCAACTGTTTTGGCACCAAGGGCCAGTTTCATGGAAGACAATTTTTCCATGGGACTGTGGGGGGTTGGGTGGGGTGGGGATGGTTTCAGGATGATTCAAGTGCATTTTTGTGCACTTTATTATTATTACATTGTAATAAATAAATAATTATACAACTCACCGTAATGCAGAATCAGTGGGAGCCCTGAGGTTGTTTTCCTGCAACTAGATGGTCCCATCTGGGGGTGATGGGAAACATAAGTGTGTTGCTTACGTCCAGTCTACTCTGTAATCTCATTTTGGTTGTTGTCACTGCAGAAAACCCTGCTTCACAAAGATAGGATGTTGGAAATGGAAGCAGGATTTTCAGTGCTTTTGTGGCAATCTCAGGATATTCTGCCTTGACTTTAATCCAGAATGTACGGAGATTTGAAGTTGTTTCAAACATACTTTTAAGGCCACCATCATTTGTCATCTCAAGCAGTTGATCCTCTTCTAGCACAGACAAAGTCGATTCACCTGGCTTATTGACAAATGGGTTGCAGATCCATTCCTTCCAGTTCAGGGGTCTTGTGTGGTTGGGAAGTAATGCTCAAACTCTTTTGAAAGCTGAGATAGGTGATCATGCACCAGCTGGGAGAAAGAAGGCCCTGACTCAGTCTCTTTCAAAGTCTCTGCTAATGTTCGAAACATGTCAAAAATCCCAATGTTCACTCATCACCCCAATAATTCCAATTTGGCTTTGAATGCAGCCACTTTATCTGGCGACTTGAACACAATTTCATTCTCCCCTGAAGTGACAGATTGAATTCATCACACAAATAAGCAAGTTTTGCAACCCATTCTGTGTCGGTGAAATGTGTTGCCAGTGGTGACTATTTTTCTAAAAGAAATAATCTGAAGCAGCTCTCATAACTCAAAAACTCTGGCCAGTGATCTTACCTTTAGAAAGCTATCTCCCGTGTATAAGAGACGTGTGCTCTGCGACCATCTCCTCACAGAGCTGCATGAACAGACATGCATTATGGGCATGTACTTTAATGTGTTTGATAATTTTAATCACATCCTGCAAAACGTTGTATAGTTCAGGTGACGTTTTTCAGCTAGCCAGCATTTCTGTATGTTTGACATGGTGTGTAGACTCACATTCAGAAGTGACTTCCTTGACCCGAGCAGTGAAACCAGAAGGCCATCCAGTCATGGCAGCTGCTCTGTCCATGCATATACCAACATAAAATGACCAATTCAGTTTTCCTGATATATAATCATTCGAAGACTTGAATAGTTCTGCAGCTGTGGTGTTGGTTGGCAACAAAAGTGCACATAATATATCCTCATACACATCCTCCTGAAAAATATATCGTACAACAACAAGCATTGTTGCCTTGTTGTCAATGTTGGTAGACTCATCAACCTGGATTTCATATCACGGTGACTCATTAATCCTCTCTAACAATTGTGCCTCAGTATCTTCTGCTATTTCATCAATTCGTCTAGTTATGGTGCTAACCAAAAGAGGAACACGTGCCACCTTTTGAACTGCAGCCTCTCCTAAAAGTTCATGGCAAGTGTCCTTAGCAGCAGGCAGGATCAGCTCTTCACCAACAGGAAAGGGCTTCTTAGCTTTGGCAATGCGTTAGCCACTAGGAATGATGCTCTCAGTGCAGACACATTTGATGAAGTGGTGGCCTTCAGTAATTGCTTCTGTTAGTGTTCACGTTTTTTTTTCTTTCAAAAAGTTCCAAAGGCTTGTCTTTTAATGCAGAGTGCTTGGTCTGCATGTGGCAAAGCAGTTTGATGATTTCATGGCTTTGTTGGCTAGTTGGTCGCCACATGGCATACAAAGCGGGCTTGGAGAATGTGAATCACCTGTTGCAATGAATCTGTAATTTAAGTAGGACTCTTGGTATTTTCTTTAAATGCAGCTTTCATTTTATTGGCAGTCTTAGAGTCTTGTGCTGTCTCATCATTGGGTCTTTCCTCCTTTTCAAAGAAGCTCTCCAGTGACATTTGCTTTTTACTCATTTCTGCTTGGGTTAGCTTGTGGGCTGACCAAAACTGTGACTGAGACAATGCACAGTGTGGAAAGAGGCGCAGATGGAAGTGGTAAATAAAATAATCGGTGGGCCACACATGGACTAAAGTTAAGTGTCAGATTCTGACTGAAAGCTGCCACTGGATGCAGCTGTACAATTGAAGCTGTACAACTCACTTGCCACTATAGAACCTGCCACCAGTCACCTTGTAGTGACTACAAGAAAGGCTTTGAAAAGTTCAGAAACACTGCCCTCATCCATAGTGAGCAATGCTCAGCTCCGGCGGGTACACCCAAGGGAGTGCTATAAATGTTAGTCATGTGTGGCGAGGGGAAGAGGAAAGCCACACTTCTTGTTTCCACAGGCTTTTGCTTGCTTATCCACTAGGCGATCTAGACTTTTCTCAGAATTTCCCTAAGGTGGCGGGAAGGTTCAATCACTTATATATAGGTGATTAAACTGGCTAAAAAAAGCCCTCATATGGAAAGTACAGTGCCTCTAATTTTACTTTTTAAGAATGACCTTATGACCTTTCAGTTAACTAACGACCCCTCTAATTCTTTTTTGCCTTTCTTTTTTTTTTTTTTGGAGACAGAGTCTTGATCTGTCACCCTAGGTAGTTATCTTAGCTCACTGCAACCTCAAACTCAAACTCCTGGGCTCAAGCGATCCTCCCACCTCAGGCTCCCGAGTAGCTGGGACTACAGGCTTGTAGTCACTACAGGCTTATGCTACTATTAGTTTTTCTATTTTTAGTAAAGACGGGGTGTCGCTCTTGCTCAGGCTGGTCTTGAACTCCTGAGCTCGGGTGATCTTCCCACCTTGGCCTTCCAGAGTGCTAGGATTACAGATGTGAACTGCCATGCTCAGCCTCTTTTTGCTTTTAAGATTAAACCATCTATTTCTGGAATTGTGTTCATTTGTACACATTATTAAAGATTTTCAGAGCTTTATATAATTTCTATATATATATATATATTCTTCATATAATTTCTACAGAGTGATTTCTGTTGACACCGGTGGCCTGTGAAAAAGGTTTTCATCTCTTTTAAATCATTAGAAGCATTTGATCCTAATGCTTCCAAAGATCCAGAATCCTCCAGGACCACCAGAAGACAACTATGGCATCAATGGCAGGCATCAATACTAAAGGATGAATTTTAGGCAAAGATTTAACCATTATATTTCAAAATATAACTTTTATGATAATTTATTATTTTTCCATTTTATTTTTTCCTATGATCTTAGGCTTTACTCTAGGTTTCACACAACTTCTTTTTTAGGTACATTCTAGGACTTGAGACTAGGGAGGAGCTAAGTACATTGCTATTATAGGTACAAAGATTGATTTATTTCTTTGAGACCTCTCTAGTGTTCTTTTTTGTTTTCTGAGACAGAGTCTCACTCTGTTGCCCTGGCTAGAGTGAGTGCCGTGGCATCAGCCTACCTCACAGCAACCTCAAACTCCTGGGCTCAAGCGATCCTACTGCCTCAGCCTCCCGAGTAGCTGGGACTACAGGCATGTGCCACCATGCCCGGCTAATTTTTTCTATGTATTTTTAGTTGTCCAATTAATTTCTTTCTAATTTTTAGTAGAGACGGGGTCTTGCTCTTGCTCAGGCTGGTTTCGAACTCCTGAGCTCAAACAATCCGCCCGCCTCGGCCTCCCAGAGAGCTAGGATTACAGGCGTGAGCCACCGCGCCCGGCCACAATGTCCTTTTCATAGGGAAAACAAAAGTGTTCCCAGAAGCTCCCCAACAGATTTCCCTGTATATTCATTGGTCAAAACAGGGTCACCTGACCACTCTTACCTGCAAGGAAGGCTAGTACAGTGAGCACCCAGCTTTCCAGTGGGAGATGGCAAAGGAGAGGGGAAATGAATTAGCCAATCAAGGTGGGCAGGTGTTAGTCCCATTTTATTACAGGTGAGGCCTTTGAGGCTCAGGGTAGTAGGGCTGGGACTTGAGTCCAAATCTGAGATCCAGAGCCCAATGCTTGCCTCTATCATACCACATTGTTTGAGAGTGTCTTAGAATTAACTCATTCAATAAATACACACCACGTGCCTTTTTGCCCTCATGGACCTTACCTTATACTGGCTGTGATTAATTTGATGAATTCATCTTATTTTTTTAAAAGATCCACATTTCCGTATCTTCTTTCTTTTTTTTTTTTTTTTTACAGATAGGCCCAGGCTGTAGTGCAGTGACACTATCATAGCTCTATCATAGCCAACAAATAGTTGGCACCTCTAGTCTTAGATTTCCCTTATTATTTTCATAGTGGGAAATCTATAGGTTTATCAAGGTGAAAGAATGTATAACTTTAATTGCCTAATAAACTGTTTGATTCAGAATCCACCTACCTGCTCACGATGATGAGAGAAGCTGCTCATTGAATAAGGTGACTCTCAAAATGACTAAGGAGTTTGAAAACAGGGAGAAAAGATTTTTTTAACAGGCTTTATTTTTTAGAAGAGTTTTACGTTCACAACAAAATTGAGCAGAAAGTACAGAGGGTTCTCATGTACCCACTGTCCCCACACGTGCACGGCCTCCCCCACTGTCAATATCCCACACCAGGATGGTGCATCTGTTATAATCAATGAACCAACATTGACACATCATTATCACCCACAGTCCACAGTTACATTAGAAGTCGGTCTACATTCTAGGAGTTTGGACAAATGTATAATGACATGTATCCACCATTATAGTGGATAAGAAAATCGTCTGTGTCCTGCCTATTCATCCCTCCCTTCCCCCAACCCCTAGCAACCACTGATCTTTTTACTGTCTCCATAGTTTCGCCTTTTCCAAAATGTCACATAGTTGGAATCGTACAGTAAGTAGCCTTTTCAGACTGGCTTCTTTTGCTTAGTAATATGCATTTAAAGTTCCTCCATGTCTTTTCATGGCTTGATAGCTCATTTGTTGTTAGTGTTGAATAATATTCTGTTGTCTGGA
Source organism: Propithecus coquereli (assembly GCF_000956105.1). Lineage (NCBI taxonomy): Eukaryota > Metazoa > Chordata > Mammalia > Primates > Indriidae > Propithecus > Propithecus coquereli. The sequence continues at coordinate 3,143,061 of NW_012152729.1, read as the reverse complement.
TGTACCACAGTCTACTTATCCATTCACCTACTAAAGGACATCTTGATTACTGCCAAGTTTTGGCAACCATGACTAGAGCTGCTATAAACAACCATATGCAGGTTTTTGTGTGGACATAAGTTTTCAAATCCTTTGGGTAAATACCAAGAGGCACAATTGCTGGATCATATGGTAAGAGCGCATTTAGTTTTTGTAAGAAACTGCCAAACTGGCTGCCAAAGTGGCTGTACCATTTTGCATTCTTAGCAGCAATCAGTGAGAGTTCCTGTTGCCTCACTAGCATTTGGTGCGGTCAGTGTTTGGGATTTTGGCCATTCTGACAGGTGTATAGTGGTATCTCATTGTTGCTTTAATTTGCAGTTCCCTGATGACATATGACATTGGGTGTGTCTTCGGATGCTTGTTTTCCATCTGTGTATCTTCTTGAGTGAAGTTCAGGTCTTTCGCCCATTTTTTAATTGGGTTGTTCATTTTCTGATTGTTGAGTTTTAAGAGTTCTTAAACAATCCTTTTTCAGATACGTTTTTCATAAATATTTTCTCCCATTCTGTGGCTTGTCTTCTCATTCCCTTGACAGTGTCTTTTGCAGAACACAAGTTTTTAATTATACTGAAGTTCAGCTTATCAATTATTTCTTTCATAGATCATGCCTTTGATGTAGTATTTAAAAAGTCATCACCATACCCAAGGCCATCCAGACTTTCTGCTATGTTAACTCGTAGGAGTTTTATAGTTTTGTATCTTACAGTTAGGTCTGTGATCCATTTTGAGTTAGTGTTTGTGAAAGGTGTAAGGTCTGTGTCGAGATTCATTTTTGTGTGTGTGGATGCTAGTTGTTCCAGTACCATTTGTTGAAAAGACTGTCTTTTTTCTGTTAGAATGCCTTTGCTCCTTTGTCAAAGTTCAGTTGACTGTATTTGTGTGGGTCTATTTCTGGGCTTTCGGTCCTGTTCCATTGATCTATTCGTCTTGGTAGTTTTTTTAGAAGAAATTGTTACATATAATAGAAATGAAAAATAGGCCAAATAGACTGTAGATAGAAGCAGATACTCTCATTTCAGATGCTTAAAAAGAAAAAAATCCACGATACAACAGAGGCAGAGAATAAAGTTTAGCATAATGATGACACTAGTAAAACTGTTCTAAAATGTCTTTTTCTGTGCCACATAGATTCCAGCAAAAATTGACTCTTTTCTTAGATAACATATACCTTTCCTCTGTACATACATACTCTCTTCTTCTTTTAAGATGTAGTAACATCAGAATGTCAGTCACTTTACACATGAAGATAAACTAACAGAGCTAGAAATTCTACCTTATCTTGATTTCGCATTAGTTTCTAAATGTGTAAAAAAACCATCTGGGGGCCAGGCGTGGTGGCTGACACCTGTAATGCTAGCACTCTGGGAGGCCGAGGTGGGTGGATCACTGAAGGTCAGGAGTTTGAGATCAGCCTGAGCAAGAGTGAGACCCCATCTCTCCTAAAAATAGAAAGAAATTATCTGGACAACTAAAAATATATAGAGAGAAAAAATTAGCCGGGCATGGTGGCGCATGCCTGTAGTCCCACGTGCTTGGGAGGCTGAGGCAGAAGGATTGCTTGAGCCTAGGAGTTTGAGGTTGCTGTGAGCTAGGCTGACGCCACGGCACTCTAGCCTGGGCAAAAGAGTGAGACTCTGTCTCAAAAAAAAAAAAAAAAAACCATCTGGGTGTGTGGTGAAATTCTACAGGTACAAACCTGACATACACCTCAAATTTGCATTTACTTGGAAGACAGTGGTGAGGATGATGAACAATAGTAAATCTTTAGATTTAGAGTAAAACGAGAACGTTATATAGGTTCTGTGAAAATGGTTAATTGGTTAATTGATAGGTTGGTTGGATAATGAAGTGAGTGAATCATTAAGTAGTAAATACCCTGCCTTGTTCTAAAAAGGATTTAAGACCCCTGAGGTTTTCAAATTTTCAGGGCCTAATGAAGCCTCATGTGACAATTTCTCTAGTATTTTCAAACAGAAAAATATTACTGTTGATTCTTACTTGTCATTAACTACACACGCACCTTTCTTAGTAAGGCATATGACATTATTCAGACAAAGCTTCTGTAGAGAATAAAATCTTGCCTAATTTTAACCCCCACTTTCTTAGAGAAATCCCCTTCTGCCACTTGTCATCATGATCCTTTCCAGATCTATGATGCTTGGACACTGACTGGCCACGTTAGGTCATGTAATTAAGAACCCCTTTATTCTTTCAAGTGAGATTGTGTAGGGTATTGAGTAAGAATATGGGCTGGGCTTTGATCCTGATTTCTTGAGTCCACATCTTACTATCTTCCAGTTTGTGAACTTGGGCATATTACTTAACTGGTCTGTGCCTCAATTTCCCCATGTTTAAAATGTAGTTAATAATAATAGGCCGGGCCTGGTGGCTCATGCCTGTAATCCTAGCTCTCTGGAGGCCGAGGCGGGTGGATTGTTTGAGCTCAGGAGTTCGAAACCAGCCTGAGCAAGGGTGAGACCCCGTCTCTACTAAAAATAGAAAGAAATTAATTGGACAACTAAAAATACATAGGAAAAATTAGCCGGGCATGGTGGCGCATGCCTGTAGTCCCAGCTACTCGGGAGGCTGAGGCAGAAGGATTGCTTGAGCCCAGGAGTTTGAGGTTGCTGTGAGCTAGGATGACGCCACAGCACTCTAGCCCAGGCAACACAGTGAGACTCTGTCTCAAAAAAAAAAAAAAAAAAAATGTAGTTAATAATAGTAATCAGGCCAGACACAGTGGCTCACACCTGTAATCCTAGCGCTCTGGGAGGCTAAGGCGGAGGATTGCTTGAGCTCAGGAGTTCAAGACCAGCCTGAGCAAGAGTGAGAACCCTATCTCTACTAAAAATAGAAAAAATTAGCTGAGTAACTAAAAATAGAAAAAAAAGTTAGCCAGGTGTGGTGGCACACACCTGTAGTCACAGCTACTTGGAAGGCTGAGGCAGGAGGATTGTTGAGCCCAGGAGTTAGCGGTTGCTGTGAGCCAGGCTGACAGCACTGTAGCCTGGGCAACAGAGTGAGACTCTGTCCCCCCCCCAAAAAAAGTAATCATATCATAGGAATATGAATGTGTATATATGTGTGCTTTAACTTAGAAAGGAGCCTGTACATGGTAAGTGTTCAATAAATGTTAGCTGTAATTATTCAATAAATAGTTATTGAGTGCAAGACCCAGGCAATATGCTGATTACACCATGAACAAGATTTGATCTGTGCCCCCTTTTTCGCAGAATATGTTTCCTGGTGCTTAGGCCATATTAACATTTGCTATATTCATTTGAGTTTGGCATTTTTTATTTCATTTTATAGTTGAAAGCAAGTGATTTTGCTGTCCTGAAGCAGTTGCTGCCTCTGTTGGAAAAGGTATCCAACACATACCCTGACCCTGTCATCCAGGAACTGGCTGTGGATCTCCGTATCACCATCTCCACCCACGGAGCCTTTGCCACTGAGGCTGTCAGCATGGCCGCCCACAGTACCCTGAACAAGAAAGATCCAGAAAGGAAAATAGAAGAGCAGCAGCAAACCAGTCATGAAAGCTACACTGATGTAGCTCAGAGCCACCTCAAACAACAGCAAAGCCATGAGAAATCCTCCCAAACAGGCCTGCAGTCGAGTGCTCCATTCATTCCTAAGGGGGTCAGTGAGGCCAGCACTGCGACAAACCAGAAACCTGCGAGCATAACCACAGAGCAGCTCCAAGAGGTTCTTTTGTCAGCTTATGATCCTCAGATTCCAACACGGGCTGCTGCCCTGCGGACTCTTTCCCGCTGGATAGAACAGAGAGAAGCAAAAGCCCTCGAGATGCAAGAGAAGCTTCTCAAGGTAAGTAGAACGCACTATAAAGACACATGGGCTCGGAGAGGGGCAGCTGTCGGGAGCCATTAATTCAACTCAAATATTTTTGGAGCCTTGGCTATGTGTCAAGCACCATCCTTGACCGTCCTTTAGAAACTTACAATTGTTCTGAGGAGGTAACACTTAGACACAGGAAAGATTAGATGACCACATGAGACTACTCAGTTGATATGAACAAACTGCCAAAATTTTCACATGCAAGAAATGCTGTGGACAGTCAAGAAAAAGAGAGACTTGAAACCTTCTGGAAGATGTAGATCTTAACATGACCTCAACAGATGAGTAAGATGAAAGAAAGGTGGGGGCGGGGTGGGACAGTGTGAGCAAATTCCCAGAGATGGGAGAGTGCCTTTTGTGGTAAATAAGTCCATTTTCAGCAGTGTGACCTTGCCCAGGTAAGCCACCTGGGCTTTCTCTGGGTCCCTTTTGAGAGGGGCATTGGGCAGAACTGGGTCTCCTCCCCCTCTCCCTTCCTCATAGTGAAAAAGCTGTTCTTTAAATTATAGAATTATGGGGGAATATATTAATATATGCTTAGTCGGAGATCTCTTCCCTTTTGTGGAAATTGTCCTGACCTCAGTATGGGTTAGAGATTAAGAGCAGAGGGAGGCCGGGCACAGTGGCTCACACCTGTAATCCCAGCACTTTGCGAGGCCACAGAGGGAGGATCATCTGGAGCCTGGAGTTAGAGATCAGCCTGGGCAACATAGTAAGACACCATTTCTAAAAAAAAAAAAAAAAATTAGCCTGGCTTGGTTGCACATACCTGTAGTCCCAGCCACTCATCAAGAGGCTGAGTTAGGAGGATCATTTAAGCCCAGGAATTTGAGGCTGCAATAAGCTATGATTGCAACACTGCACTCCAGCCTGGGCAAGAGAGTGAAATCTTATCTTTAAAAAAGAAAGAAAGAAAGAGCAAAGGTTCTAGAGACTACTACCTGGGATCACATCCCAGATCAGTTCCTTGGACAAGTCACTTCAACTTTCTGAGCCTCAATTATGATGATGATGGTGATGATAACAACCTCTTCTATATGCCTTAGCCATTAGACTAAGAATTACAATTCTGATCAAAATCATTTATTTTTAATCACTAAAGTATTAGAACCAATTGTATAATAATAACTGCTATTTATTGAGCCAGGCCATATACCTTATAGATATCATCTCTAATCCTCACAACAAGTGCAATATTGGTATTACCCCCATTTTATAGATGAGAAAACTGAGACACAGAGATGCACCAAGGATTTGCTGTCATTAAAATATTGCTGAAAACCTCAAATATATATCTTCTTTGAGTAATTATTAAAAATATCCTTTGATACACCTATTTAGAAAGTGAATGCTATGAACATCTTTAGAATTTTCTTCAACTTCATTTAATCTTTATCTGCCATATATAATTGGTCACCAAGTCTTGGCAATTATTTTTTCCAAGAAGTCTTTCAGATGTATCTCATCGTCTTTATTCCCATGGCCACTACCCTGGATTAAGCTTCCCTTACTCCATACGTGATCTCCACACCTTTCAATCTGGCCATCTTCCTAAGTGGACTAATTTTAGCTTCTCCCTGACATACTTAAGATGTAGAGACCAGCAGTGTCAAGTTGATACCAAGAATCGCTGTGCCAGCAAAAGGCATGGCATTATATATGGCTCAGACACCACTTCTTCCCCTAGACACCAAGCAGGAGGAACATGGGCACAGTGCCACTGTCTTTCTTGGCTCTTGCGTTGGGGCCTAAGCCTAACATGTCACTGTACTATCTTCTCGATAAGCACTAGATAACCCACTGCTGTTGACACTCCCTGGTGGGTTACTAAATTGTGAGAGATATTGAGAGTAATTTGTTACTAATGTCCATTGAAGTGCTGAAATATTCAAGGTTTCAAACAATAAATTAGAACAGATTCAAAGTTATCTCAGTAACGACATCTCTGTCTCACTTGCATTTCCATATGCTTTGTGAGTGCAAGAAAAAAGGATCCGATTGCAGCAAATGTGCCATCGTTTGCACATAACCCCAAGCCTTGCCTCTTGTGTGTTATCACACCCTGTAGCTTTCATGCCATATGTGGGAATGTTGTTCACCTTGGCTGTAGTGGAAAATTGTTGAGAATTGTTCTTCCATTGGTTTCCATAACTACTGCTGGTATATACTTGACTACTTCAAAAATATAGGTATCTCCCTTAATTCCTACCCTTTTTTTTTAACTATTATAAAACTGGGACTTTAAGCATATATACCATTTTCCCCATAAGACTCTAAGTCAGACTGGCTTTTAGCTAAGACAAACAAGAAGAAAAGCATTTTACTCTTTGAGGCTTCTGATAAGAGGGTCTCTTAAGTCTTCCTTGCTCTTTGTGAATCTTATCATTGCTGTATTTTGTCATTCCAGATATTCTTGGAGAACTTGGAACATGAAGATACTTTTGTATATCTGTCTGCAATTCAGGGTAAGTTAGTCCTGGTAAAGGACTTTGAGTCTGTGGACCAAAGATTATATCATGTTTGCACAAAATCTCTATAGTCATAGAGCCACAACACTGCTGGTCAGTTTATCCATCTCTCTGCCTCCTAGTTAAGACACTTTAAGTCGTAATAATAATATTCCTGGAGGGTTCCCAAACGGTCCTTATAGAGTTTCAGTGTCTCATCATGATGAGGAAGTTTTTATTAATGTTTACTTACCATTCTGTAGATCAAATTCCATTTCTTCTAATTCAAGGAGGTAAAGAATAGCTGACATATGAGCTCTTATTACATTAACCTTCTGTGTTACTTGACTTCTGTCTGTTTGCACCTTTGCTCTCACTTTAAGCTAAAAGAATCTCAGGGTATTTAATAATATTTTTTCATCAAAAATTTTTTTGCATTAATTTTATTTCTCTTTTTACAATTCTTTGTTGTTCTCCACATCTCGATTAATTTGTGGATTCCAAATCTAGAGAGGGTGCAGAGAATTAGGTGCCCTCCCCAGACGTGGTGAGAAGTCAGAATTAACTCAGTTTCCCTTGGCTCTGTCAGTGTGGTGTAGTCGCTAAGAGCTGGGGTTCTGGAGGCAGACCACGTGGGTGCACCGCCCCACTCCCCCGGTTCTCAGCTATATGGACTTTGGCAAATTACTTAATCCCTGTGGGCTTTAATTTCTTATCTCTGAAAAGGGGACGAAATGGGAATGTAAAATGGTATAGGCACTTTGGTAAACAGTCTGGAAGTTCCTCAAAAAGATAAATGTAGAGTTACCACTTGGCCCAACAATTCTACTCCTAGGTATATACTCAAGAGAAATGAAAACATATGTCTACACAAAAGCTTGTGTGTGAATGTTCACAGCAGCATTATTCACAGTAGCCCAAAAGGTAGAAACAACCCATACATCCATCAGTTGATGAGGGGATAAACAAAATGTGGTATATGTACAATGGAATATTATTCAGCTTTAAAAATTAAGTACTGATACATGCTACAACATGGATGAATCTTGGAAACATTATATTAAGTGAAAGACACTGGTCACAAAATACCACATTTTGTATAATTCCATTTATATGAAATATCTAGAATAGGCAAAATTATAGAGACAGAAAGTAAATTAGTGATTGCCTAGGGCTGTAAGGGGGTAATTGTTGGGGGTGATAGCTAAAGGGTATGGAATTTCTTTTTGGGGTGATGAAAATGCTCTGAAATTGATTGTGATGGTTATACAAGTCTGTGAGTCTGCTAGGAACCATTGAGTTGTATACTTTAAGTGGGTGAATTGTATGACATATGAATTATACCTGAATAAAACTGTTACTAAAAAAAAATCATGCAATTTAATAAAAAGGGGGAGGGCTGGCTGGGTGTGGTGGCTCACGCCTGTAATCCTAGCACTCTGGGAGGCCGAGGTGGGTGGATTGTTTGAACTCAGGACTTCGAAACCAACCTGAGCAAGAGCGAGACCCCGTCTCTACTAAAAATAGAAAGAAATGAATTGGCCAACTAAAAATATATAGAAAAAATTAGCTGGGCATGGTGGTGCATGCCTGTAGTCCCAGCTACTTGGGAGTCTGAGGCAGTAGGATCGCTTGAGCCCAGGAATTTGAGGTTGCTGTGAGCTAGGCTGACGCCACGGCACTCACTCTAGCCCGGGCAAAAGAGTGTTTCAAAAAAAAAAGAAGGGAGAGGGCTGAAACTGTCAGAGCCCAAGGAGATAGGATGACTAAAAGTAACGTGGTAGATGGGATCGAACAGAAGAAGGACATTTGGATCCAGGAAATCCAAATAAATTATGGCCTTTGCTTGATAATAAAGTATCAATATTAGTTCAGTAATTGTGACAAATATACCATACGAATTAAAATGTACATAATAGGGGCAACTGGGTGTGGAGTACAGGCAGCCCCCAAGTTTCAGGTGACCCAACTATGGCATTCTGTGCTTACAAACAGGTTCCCAAGGCTCCCCAGAAGGATGATTTGTGATTAAATAATTAAATTAATAATTTGGGAACAAGTTTCTTCCACGCATGTAAACAAAGCTGCATGGAGTAAGTGGTTCGTTGGCGCAGTATCTTTGTGCTAGCGGCTAGTCCCATAGATAGATAGAGGAGCAGCCGATAGAAACACTAGAACGTGAAGAATCAGAAGATCCAGAGCCAAGAAAGTTTATGACAAAGGAACTAGCTGAAGCCTTTTGTCTCACTGAAGCAGGATTTGCTAAGCTCGAGGAGCAAGATTCTAACACTGAGCAGTTTATAAAGGTTTACCGTGCAGTTAGTGAGAACATCAGCTGCTACAAGGCCATTTATGATGAAAAAAAGAAAAAGGCTGTGCAAACAACCCTAGGTACCTTTTTCAAGAGACTGACTTGAGTGGTCAGCTCCCCTCCTCCAGCGACGGAATCAAACCCTGATCCCCTAGCTCCCACTCCAGCCTCTCCAGTACCATCTCCATCATCATCTTCTCATTAATGTTAGCCCACCTCATTGCCTCAAAAATGCCCCTTCCAGTAAGCAAGACATTGATGCAACATTAGGTGAGTGTTAACCTTTAATATTCACTTTTGAAATTTCTCTTACTCCTATCTAAACATTTTTTTTTTTGGTGAGATAGGGTCTTGCTGTGTTGTCTGAGCTAGAGTGTAGTGGTATCTTCATAGCTCACTGCAACCTCAAACTCCTGGCCTCAAGCGATCCTCCTGTCTCAGCTTCCCGAGTAGCTGGGACTACAGGCACACTCCACCACATCCAGCTAATTTTTCTATTTTTTGTGGAGACAGGGTCTCACTCTTGCCCAGACTGGTCTTGAATTCCTGGCCTCAAGCAATCATCCTGCCTCAGCCTCCCAAAGTGCTAGGATTACAGGCATGAGCCACCGCACCTGGTCTAAACTTTTTGTATGAGTTTAAGTTCTGTTTGCTTGAATTGAAAGAAAGAGCACAATAGTTTCTGTAACTTATTATTACAGTACAGGAGTATTATTATTATAATATTATACTCTATTATTATTACCACATATGAGCCATTATAGTATTATTATTATTATTGTTATTACCATATATGCACTCTTCATCAGGGATCTGAGTTCCTTACAGATCCGACCTAAAGACATTCTTAGGAACGTATGTCATCTGTAACCTGGGGACTGCCTGTATATGGAAACTCTCTGTATTATCTTCTCAAAAATTCTGTAATCTAAGACTATTCTATGATAACAAGTTTATTTATAAAAGGGGGGAGCTAATATTAGGATTAAATGAGCTAATACCTTGAAAGTGCTTAGCACATAGTGATCAATGTTCATTATGTTAGCGACTATTATTTTAGTGTTATCATCATCATAATCGTCACTATTTCTTGTACTGTTAGATTACTAGGCAACAATGTGGTGATCTGTGTAACGTCTCAAATCTAAAGCTTGAGTAGGCCAATTCTATCATTTAGTCATTGCTATTTAACAAACTACCCCAGCACTCAGTGATGTAAAACACCAATCATTTATTATTGCTCACGTGTCTATAGACCAGTGAGGTTCTTGGCTGGGCTTGGTTAGGCAGCTCTGCTTTTCCCTATGGGTTAGCAGGCCAGGTGCAGTGGTTCTGCTGCATGTGGGCCTGGTCCTCCCTGGACCAGCGGCATATCAGGGCATGTCTCCTCATGGTGATGGCAGAAGTGTCAGAGAGAAGCATAAACTAGAGGCTTCTGCAATCCTAAGCTTGGAGCAGGCATCTGTCACTTCTGCCTTATTCTGTTAGCTACAGCAAGTCATGTGGCCCGACCCAAAAGTCTAAGGGGCAGAGAAATATAGTCTATTGCTTCAGTGGGACAAACTGCCAAGTCATCATAGCAAAGAGCATGGCTGTAGGGAGGGGTAAAGAATTGACACCGGTAATGCAGTTCTTCACACTGATGTGTTCTGTTTACCTTCCAAAGGCCAGGTTCTCAGTGGGCACAGAGGCCTGCGCAGTTCTTACTGGCTAGTTCTTTCTGGGTACAATTTGGGTATGCTCTATACAGACTTAGTATTTGTAGCTTAAGAGAGCAGGCAGAGAGGAAAACATACAGTGATGAAGTCCTGGGCCTTGGGATTCTTTCTTTATTTAACAAGAATCTATTGTATACCGACTGTATACAAAACACTTTAGCTTAACTGTTGTGGTTAGGTTAAAAAGCAAAAAGAGAATTCTTCAAAGGAGACAAAATGACCACCCAAAAGAGGTAAAAGGACAAGCAGGTAAGAGCAGAATCCCTAAAAGTAGAGGGTTTCAAGAGAGAAAGTAATTACCTGCAGCCAAAAGGTCAAAGAGGTCAGGAACTGAGATAGGCCTGGGGATTCAGTAGGACCCAGGAGGCCACATGGCCATGAGTGATACTCAGATAACATCAATGAAGCAAGAACCTCCTATGCCTATAATTAGTAAGTCTCAGAAAATAAGTCATCCTGCACTTTTCCCAAGAAACTAGAATACTATCAAGGAGATGTTTCTCATTGATTTTTTTTTAGGACTGCGTTTTTGGGAAGTGTTGGCATGTCATCCTCATTTGGCAACATTGCTGTTTGGAGTAAGCATCTTAGCTGATTAACCCATTGAGCTCATTAGCCTCTGGGGTCTGCTATAAAATCGCAACTGTTGGTGTTGTGTTTGTTTTTAGTAATTTTAATTGGTGTGCAAATCAGTTAGTAGCTAATTTGGCAATGAAGAACATGGGAAGTAGAGGTATAATTTCTGTTCTTAGCTCCCCCAGATAGACAAGTTTGAACTAATTGATGTTTTTGGTGTTTATAACATGTACTTAAAAGCCAAGGCCTTAGGTGAATTTCCCATTAAGAAAGAAAAGAAATGCATTTTCCCACCTGCATCACCAATGTAGTTTGCCCAGTCCCAAAGCACTCCAGGAACAAAGCCATTGTGGACTCCCGGTCAGACAAGACCAGCCGCTTGTCCTGCAGTACAAGGGATGCCTGGTTGTGGTTTGAGTAGCATTTAGTTGTGGGGACTGTGTGTGTTTAAAGTTTTCCTTTTCTAGGCTGACTAAATGGCTCCGTATGAAAGTTGCAGTACATTTTTTGCTCAATTAATTGATATTTTGGATTTCTTTTATAAATTTTTACCAACTCTCTCTGCAATCTAGGCAGAGACTAGAGGGGAATTAAATAAACTCATCCATTCAACAGATATTTATTGATGCCTCACTTAGGAATTTCTGATGTATATATTATCTATTTATCACAACAATCTAAGAAGTAAATGCCCTATGAATTAAATGTTAATTTTGTGAAAAACTGTGTATCTCTGTTTCTTCCTACTGAGAATGTGGTGATTGATTTAGCTGTTCTAGCAGGTGCTCCCAGGTACTTAGTAGCAACTTCTTCAGTTAGAGGATTAGATACAAAGTTATTGAGTTCCAGTTACCATACAGAGTTTACAGATAGAGGACTTGGTCTTAAACAGGCCAAGATTAAGTGGCTCCCCTTTTTTTAACTCCTTGTATATTCTTTTTTCATTGTTTTTATGATTATTATACAAGTAATGCATTCTTATTGTTTTTTTAAAAATTTCAGTGACAAGTTTATAAGGTAAAAGGTGGAAGTCCTTCTCTTTTCCAAAATGGGAATTAAAATATGTCCTTGAGAGTCCCATAATGTATATTATATGTTTGGGGTATTTTTCACATTTCAATTTTCAAATAGATGTTCAGTAATAAATGTGATACATAAATGCTATTCTTTAATAAGATAATATAGCCAGATTTTTTAATCTGTCGTGTGTCCTCTCAGTCACTTTCAGCTATTTAAAGGATATTTTGAAAGCAACAGTTGCATTTGGGGGATCCAAATGATCCCTCTGAGTCAAAAGGATCTTTGGATAAGACTACCAGGCTCGTTAAAAAAATAAAAACAAAAAAAAAACCCCACTTGGGCTCTGAGCCAAGCCTGGGAGGTGAAAGTATGCCAGTGTGTGTAGAGTGAAGAGAATCTAGACATCTTGACATGCCCAAACAGATCACATTAGCTCTTCCACTCTCTTCCTTTCAGAAAAGAGTTTTCATTTCTGGCAAAAAAGCCAAGGGAGGGAAGGCAAAAGGCCCGGAAAGGGGAAGGTAGATACAAGATGAAATTGTTTTTACAGTTTCAAACTGAGCAGGACTACAAGTCTTAACTTGTCAGGGACTGAACTCTATCTCATTCTCAGATTTCTACCTCAAAGAAAGTTGAGAAACCATTAACTGAAAATAATTCTGTCTCTTGAAGGATCATCTAATTGCATCTGGCATCGAAATTTGGAATGCAGTCCTGTGAAATTCATCGTCTCCATTTATGTCCTGGAAATAGGAAGATTTCTTTTATGTCCTGACCTGGTTTCTGTACTACGTAATTAACAAATGAGCAGTTAGTGAATGTATCTCATATGTGCTATCTCAGTAAATTCTTGACATAGTTCTGAGAAGTAGACATTATCCCTATTTTTTAAACATCTTATTCGATATATAATTTACATACCTAAAATCTACCCAATTAAAATGTGCAAGTCAATGGTTGCTAGTATATTTAAAGAGTTGTGCAACCATCACCACTATCTAATTTTGGAACATTTTTATCATCTCATACCCATTATCAGTCACTTCCCATTCCTTATTCCCCCAGCCCTTGGCAAACACTGATCTATTTTTTATCTCTATGGATTTGCCTATTTTACACATTTCATATAAATGGAATCATATAATATATCTGGTCTCTTCTGTCTGGCTCCTTTCATGGTAACATAGTGTCTTTGAGGTTTATTTGTGTTGTAGCATGGGTTGGTGCTTCTTTCCTTTTTATGACAGAATAATATTCCATTGTATTGCTTAATGTTTTGTTTATCCATTCATCAGTTGATGGACAGTTGAGTTATTTCCACTTCTTGGCTATTGTAAATAATATTGCTATGAACATTTGGTACAAGTTTTGTGTGGACACATTTTCATTTGTTCTGGGTATACACCTAGGAGAGGAATTACTGGGTCATTTAGTAAATCTATGTTTATCCTTTTGAGGAACTGTCAGACTATTTTCCAAAGCGTCTATACCATTTTACATTCCTACCAACATATGAGAGTTCCAGTTTCTCCACATCCTTGCTAATACTTGTTATTGTCTGTCTTTTTTTATTATAGCTGTCAAAGTCAAATGAAATACAAAGGCAAATCTCTAAATTTAAAAGGTTTTAACTGGGAAGCAAGAATTGCAGTTGGGGGTGTACAGACAGAATGGGTGGCCTTTGGTATATCTGAAGAACAAATAAAAGGTTGGCGGTGTTATGAAAAGAAGAAATGTTGTATATTGTTTAGAAAGAAAGTTCATTGGCACTAGTAAAGTTTTGGAGATCTGGCAAACTCTGGTGAGTGCCAGCAGTGGGTAAAACTAGTTTTAGGGTCACAGCAGGTAGTTTCAGTACACATTTCCCCACTTTGAGTAAGATCTTTTTGAAAGTATTGCCAGTTAAGGATTTTGAACTTAGGCTTAACTGTCCCTCTCTGCTGGGATGGACCTGTCCCAGTTGTCTCTGTCCCACATCATGGAGAAAGTATGGGGGCCCGTGTCAGGGACCCAGATCTCATTTGAGTAACAAAGAGGCCAGAAGGGAAAATTTTCTCAGGGTAGGTTCATCTGGAGTCTATTATCAAGTTCTCTCTTGTAAGTTCTATAGGCATTAGCAATCATCTTGAAGTGTTGGGCTGACATTATATTTTGGGAGAGCTGGCTTTATAAAGATTAGATAGGCAATAAGAAGAAAGCTTAAAAATTATAATATTAAAAAATTGACAACAAGATAATAAATTTAGTTTGTACAATGGTTTTGAACTAAGACCCCAAGCCTAAGGGCAACAAACTAAGCAAATTAAAAGCCCATGGGGGAAACTGGTGAGACCTGTTGTAGCAAGCCATTGAGTAGCATTGTATGATGGGGTTGAATGAAAGCAGAGAATGCCAGCTTTGTACGAGGGACCACCAGTACAATTTGAACAAAAAGTTGTGTCTAAGTTGTCCACTAGATGGACTAAAAGGATTTTTAGGTCAAGTTTTGTCAAGTTATTTATAGCAGATATTGGTTATGAAATTTTTATTATAGCATTATCTTTCATTATCAAATGAAAAAAGTACCATTAAGAGGGGTAAGAGTCTCATTATGATATGGGGTCTTATTTTGACAAAATAAGCTGTTTGCAGCATGGAAAACTGTCAACTTTTCTTCCTGGTTTGTAGTGTGAATGTCTCTGCTTATGGTATCAGGTAGTTTGGTGAACTTTCTGAGTGGCCCATACATCGGGCATAAGACTTGTTTTTTAAAATTTATCTAGTTTTAACTTACAGGGCTTTAGAAACAGTAGTTCCTATTTTAGTAATTTTATAGAATAAAATTGGATTGTGGGAATTTAGAAGAATTTAGGACTTAGTCTAGTCTATAGGCAGATAACAAGAACTCAAAACAAAATGTACGGTTATAATCTAATAAAAGTATATTATAGCTTTTTTTTTAGAAACATAACTTTTTTTTTTACGTTGATCATATAGGAATATTAAATTTAAAAACCTCTTGAGAGTAGGAAGCCAGACCAAGGCAGACTTTAGGTTTTATTTATAGTCTTAAAGTTTCTGGGCCTGCCAGGAAGTAACAGTTTTTATTTACTCACTGTAAGGCTGGGAACCCTTGAAGTCAGGCATTTTATGTGTATTTTTAAATATGACATTTTAGTCAAAGCCTTGGTAATATAACCAATATTTTTAATTGCATTTTGCTATAAAGAGAGAGCAGAATTTTATTGGACTTATGTAAATAACCATATTGTCATAAGCATATTTAGAAATAGTGTTTGAATTTCAGAGGTATTAAGTAAGGAGAAAAAACCCAAATGTTTTTGTCTTTGTTTACTAAGGTACACTTTATCAAATTGTTGGAAATTATAGATTGCTTAAAAGAGAAATTTTTTTTTAATTCTGGGAGACAAAACATTTGAGTAAAGGACGAACAATGTTTTAAATAAAAGTTATTAAAACATTATCTTTATTAGTTAATCTCATGTAATTAACTTTTTATGAATTTGATTGTAAATATTTTTAGAGAAGAATTTAAAATAGTAACTGTGTGGCTGGCTTGGTGTGGTGGCTGACACCTGTAATCCCAGCACTTTGGGAGGCCAAGGTGGAAGTATTACTTGAGGCCAAGAATTCGAGACCAGCCCACGCAACATAACGACACTCTGTCTCTACAAAAAATTTTTTTAAAAAAATTAGCTGGGTGTGGTGGCACACACTTACAGTCCTGGCTACTCGGAAGGTTGAGGTGGGAGGATTGCTTGAGCCTCGAAGTTCAAGGCTGCAGTGGGCTATGATTGGCTCCAGTGTGGGTGACAAAGCCACCCACTCTAGCATGGGTGACAGAGCCAGACACTGTCTCTCTGTCTCTAAAAAATAAAATAAAACAATAACTATGGATGACAAAAACTTAGAATAGCCATGGTTAAAAAATTGAGAAAAGTTTATAACTGACAAAGAAATTTAGTTATTTTTATTATATGTAGCATTTTAAAGTAACCACTAGAATTTTGACTGATAACAGATTTTTATGAATTTTTGTAATTTTTGAAACATTTCTATCAACAACATATCTATAAATGTAACTAAAAGAAGAGCTAGTATCACTTAATGTTTGACAATGTTTTTTATATAATTTTCCAAAGAAATCTAATCATTTAACATTTTTCTAAGATGAAAGATATATCTTTTGAGGCTTTTTGGGGAACCAACTGGAAAATCTCAGAGTTAATTTTAGGTCAAAAAGACTTGGTTTGATTTTGGGGAAAAGTTCATCAAAGATGTTAAAAGGCTCAAAACACTTGATCAGGCCGGGCACGGTGGCTCACGCCTGTAATCCTAGCTCTCTGGGAGGCCGAGGCGGGCGGATTGTTTGAGCTCGGGAGTTCGAAACCAGCCTGAGCAAGAGCGAGACCCCGTCTCTACTAAAAATAGAAAGAAATTAATTGGACAACTAAAAATATATAGAAAAAATTAGCTGGGCATGGTGGTGCATGCCTGTAGTCCCAGCTGCTTGGGAGGCTGAGGCAGGAGGATCATTTGAGCCCAGGAGTTTGAGGCTGCTGTGAGCGAGGATGACGCCATGGCACTCTAGCCTGGGCAACACAGTGAGACTCTGTCTCAAAAAAAAAAAAAAAACAAAACAAAACACTTGATCAAAATAGAATTACAGGTCAGTGTCCAATAATAGTTATTTGTTTAACCAGAGTGACAATCAAAAGACTTTAAAAGGAATATAGATAGTTACATATATGTAAAAACCTTAACCCTTTTAAAGCTCAGTTTTTTTAAGTAATCAAAAAACCTAATAGAGGCAATGCAGAAAATTGTCTTGATAAAAATATAAAACGTTTTTTGTTACAGGAAGCACATTTAAATAACCTGGAAGTTGAGCTTGATGAAGAGGTTACTTGAATTTAATCAGACACAGGAAGAATGTGTCTAAGGTTATGAGTGTAACAATTTACATACATCAAAGAAAGCTAAGAGTACAGAATCAAATTGTATTGGAGGAAAACATTGGTTTTTTAGACCTTTAAGATAAACATTCTGGTGTCAGGCCGTAAGAGCAGAGTTAGAACCACAGAAAAAATTCGCCGGAGCTAATGACAAAGTTGAAGGAGAGAGTTACTATCTCAGGCCTTTTTATGGGTAGAAGAAGCTGAAGGCAGTGATGTATGATCTGAAAATCACATGTAGTGAGATACAGAAAAAATTGAACCTCTGAGATATGTATCTGAGAAATTTTGAAAGGAAAACTTTACCTCAAGAAACGAAATTACTATTTTCAATGAAGAGGACAGCATTTTTAACCCGAAACTAGGGAATTAAATTAATTTCAGGAAGAAATGGCAGAAACAGAAACTCTCTGTAGTTTAGAAGGTAGCTGTTAAGGAAACAGATTTTAGAATTAAAAATTAAAACTTCTTGTAATCTTATTAAGAACAGATTAATGTTTTAAGAAAACCTTGTTTTAAATACAAAGGGCCAGACTCTGGTCCTATATCAGTGTACCCCTGACACTAATATTTAATTTTTAGAAAAACACATAAACAATTTTTAAAAATCTCAGCCAGTCTAATCACACATAAAACTTTTTTTACAAAGCCCATTTTTTATAAATCTTTTGGACTGGTTTAGATGTTTTATCACTTTTTAAAACCCACAGTCTCTTTTTTTTTTTTTTATTTCAGCATATTATGGGGTACAGATGTTTAGGTTACGTGCGTTGCTCTTGGTTCCCCCCCCCCCCCAAGTCCGTGTTTCAAATATGTCCATCCTTCGGTAGTTAAAACCCACAGTCTTAATCTTAAAATTTTTTTAAAATTAATTTTATAGCCTATTAGTTATCAAGTGATTACAAGTTAAATACATGGATATTTTATTGCTAACTGAGAAGATACAGCTGTTTTTATTAAATTAATGTCAAATTAATCTTATTTATCAAAGAATTGCATAAATAAAGATTATTTTGGTATAGACTGGGTTTGTAGCTTTATGACATAAAAACATCTAGCAGAGGCAAATATAAAACTGACCAATAAACCAGGTAAAAATGTATATTGACAATTTTGATGACATTTTTAATTTTTATTTTATTTTATTTTATTTTAATTTATTTTTAGAGACAGGGTCTCACTCTGTCATGCAGGCTGGAGTGCCAGTGGCAAATTATAGCACAGTGTAACCTTAAAGTCCTGGACTCAAGGGATCCTCCTGCCTCAGCTTCCTGAGTAGCTGTGACTACAGGCACTTGCCACCAGGCCTAGCTAATTTTTTAAATTTTTTTTAGAGACAGGGCCTCACTGTGTTACCCAGGCTGGTCTCCAACTCCTCAAGCAGTCCTCCCATTTTGGCCTCCCAAAGTGTTGGGATTATAGGCATGAGCCACTGTGTCCGACCTTAATTTTATTTTATTAACAATTTTAAAACCAATTAATTTATTCAAAATTTATTTAAGTCACGTGAACTAAAAAAAAATGGAGGTTAATTAT
>NW_012152729.1:3096749-3124293 GCF_000956105.1 Propithecus coquereli | reverse complement strand
CTCCTGAGCTCAAACAATCCACCCGCCTCGGCCTCCCAGAGAGCTAGGATTACAGGTGTGAGCCACCACGCCCAGCCTATATAAAAATCTTATAGCTGTATTTTAGAATTCTAGTCATGAGATAGTAAAATATGAACTTAGAAAAAATAGTTGGATATAATTTTTTTTTGACAAATTAGGATAAGGCTAAAACCTAAAAAATTTTTTTTAATAAGCGATCTTATAAAGGCTGTGAACCAAATTTAGGGTATAGCAGTTTGAGTCACTTACCAATATGTTGGATTAGAAAAGAATAGATGACTGTAAAAATGTGACTTAATATCTGAAGAGGCCCAAAATATAAGAGTTGTTTTAATAAGGTCTGTACAGTATTTTCTTGGTCTCAACTTTTTGTCCATGAAGATAAGAATGTTGTCATTCTTGGCCAGGAGCAGTGACTGATGCTTGTAATCCTAGCCCTTCGGGAGGCCAAGGTGGGAGGATCACTTGAAGTCAGGAGTTCAAAACCAGCCTGAGTAACATAGCAAGACCCATCTCTACAAAAAAATAAGAAAAATTAGCCAGGCGTGGTGGTGCACACCTGTAGTCCCAGCTACTTGGGAGGCTGGGGCAGGAGGATTGCTTGAGCCCAGGAGTTTGAGGTTGCAGTGAGCTATGATGACACCACTGCACTCTAGCCCAGGCAACAGAGTAATACCCTGTCTCAAAAAAAAAAAAAAAAAAAAAAAAAAGAATGTTGTCATTCCTTTTAGTAAAGGGAAGGCATCTTTTATATGGGAATTCAATTTTTTGCTTTTAAGAAACAGCATAAAGGTCAAAGTGGTTTTTTTTTTTAATATCTGCTGGTTTTTAAGTGTTTTTACTTAAATAGTCAGTACACCAGAATAGCTGAGGAGTTTTGGAAAAAGAGAGTTTAGAGGCCGGGCATGGTGGCTCACGCCTGTAATCTTAGCACTCTGGGAGGCCGAGGCGGGCGGATTGTTTGAGCTCAGGAGTTCGAAACCAGCCTGAGCAAGAGTGAGACCCCGTCTCTACTAAAAATAGGAAGAAATTAATCGGACAACTAAAAATATATAGAAAAAATTAGCCGGGCATGGTGGCGCATGCCTGTAGTCCCAGCTACTCGGGAGGCTGAGGCAGGAGGATTGCTTGAGCCCAGGAGTGTGAGGTTGCTGTGAGCCAGGCTGACGCCACGGCACTCATTCTAGCCCGGGCAAAAGAGTGAGAGACTCTGTCTCCAAAAAAAAAAAAAAAGAAAAGAAAAAGAGAGTTTAGCTTAGAGAAGGATAAAAAGGAGAGGAATCCTAAGAAGGGGAAGGGAAAGCTCCAGAGAAGAAAGAGTTTCAGCTAACTTTGGGACAGTATTGTATAGCGAGGCAATCTTTGAGTCTCGAATGTTGGTTTGTTTTTTTTTTCTTTAATTGAGACATGAGTCTTATTTGGAGTGTATGATTTTATAGCTGCAGTCTTTTAGTTTAGTTTTAAGAACAACAGACTGTTTGAATGATCCCTGTAATGTTTGAACATGTTACCAGCTGGAGTCCCAGAAAATATCTTGGCATGTGCTATAGTTTGGATATGGTTGGTTTGTCAGCACCAAATCTCATGTTGAAATTTGATCCCCAGTGTTGGAGGTGGGGCCTCTGCTGAAGCAGATTCTTCTTGAATAGATTAATGCCCTCTCTGGGAATGGGGGTGAGTTCTCACACTATTAGTTCCCCCAAGAGCTAGTTATTTTTAAAAGCCTGGTACCACCCCCCTTGCTCTCTTGCTTACTCTCTGGCTGTGTGACCTCCGTACGTGCCAGCTCCCTTTGCTTTCTGCCATGAGTGGAAGCAGCCTGAGGCCCTCACCAGATGCCCAGCGTTCAGCTTTTCCAGACATCAGAATCATGAGCCAAGTAAACCTTTTTTCTTTATAAATTACCCAGTCTCAGGTATTTCTGTATAGCAACACAAACCATGCTAAGACAGCATGTCTATGAACTTTGAGAGCCCATTTGTAATTAAATTTAAAATTATCTAGATGATTTGTCTTAATATTGAATACACAAAAGTCAATTAAACACAAGTATTAAATATACAAAGGCCAAATAAACACAAGCGCTAACAGAAAATAAAGTATGTACTTACCAAGAAGAACCATAAACCACCTTTTCCAGCTGCAGGGGAAAAAGAAAAATCTCTTCACCAATGCCTCAACGCAAAAGGGAAAAAAATCAATCTCTTCACCCACACCTCCCAGCTGAGGTCTGCGAGGAGGTAGAGTCCTCCCCCAACAGGACATCTCCCAACTAGAGGGAGAAAGATCCCTCTCAAACTGGAGGGGGGAAGACCCCTCTAAACAAATCCCAAATGAGGCAGAACATGACCAAAATCAGAGTTCGGTCCAAGAGAGGCTCACCAGGGGGAAAAGAAGCAACTCACAGAAGCGGGGGCTCAGAGGGCCCCAGTGTGTGTACATCATGCCATAGTTCTAAGGGCCAGTGATTTTTCTCTGAGATGAATCGGCTTTGGAATCCCACTTCTGACACCAAGTATGTCAACGTCAAATAAAATATAGAGACAAATCTCTAAGTTTAAAATGTTTTACTTGGGAAGCAAGAATTGCAATGTGGGGCATACACACAGAACAAGTGGTCTTTGGTATGTCTGAAGAACAAAGAGAAAGTTGGAGATGTTACAAAAGAGAGAAATATTACATATTGTTCTGAGAGAAAGTTCATGGACACTAGTAAAGTTTTGGGAAGCTGGCAAGCTCTGATTCGTGAGTGAGGGCAGTTGCGTAAAACGAGTCTTAGAGTCACAGCAGGTTGTTTGAGTAGCTATTAGATAAAACTGGTTTTAGGTTATGGCGGGCAGTTTCAGCAGCCAGCCTTGTAGAGAATTATATTTTGGGAGTAATGTTGTGTGTTCTGAATGCTTTTTGTCCCCCTAGCTTCTTGACTCTATTTTAGTTGAGTATAGCAAAAATGACCCAAGTCACATGATCACCTTTCACAGAGCCATCCTAATGGGTGTGAAGTGGTGTTACATTGTGATTTGCATTTCTTTAATGACTGATAATGTCGAGCATCTTTTTATGAGCTTATTGTCCATTTGTAAGTCATCTTTAGAGGAATGTTGATTCAGATTTTTTGCCTACTTTTTAATTGGATTATTTGTCTTTTAATCATTGAGTTATAATAATATACTATAACAATAATTCATGTATTGAATGTCTCTTATGTGCCAGTGACAGCAACCCTGCAAGTTAGGAATTATTATCCCCATTTTACAGAGGGAACTGAGGGAACTGAGACTCACAGAGGTTAACTGGCCCAAAGTGGCACAGATACTAAGTGACAGCATCAGGATTTGAATTTAATTCTCTCTGCCTCTGACGTCTATGCTCTTGCCACAGGGAAGAATAATGAATCATAGTGCCCACATTGTTCCTGTTCCCAAGGTGTAAGAGCTGAGTTTCCTAATAGTCTTAGGTATAGGAGAACCAGGCCTGCCTATGAAAAGTGGTTTCACTACAAATCAATCCTTTGTATGACTTAATAATATGCTGATCTCATACTTACTTGATTTTTGTTTTCTTTTGCTCATTTGGCAATGTGTCAAGTGTTAATGTTTAAGCAATTTCTGTGTGTTATCTTTGAAACTCATGTTCCACTGTGGGCTATGAGGATGTGTTACCTCACACACTGCCCACTCTTCTTCCTGCTGGTGGTCATTAATGTTTCAGTATCGAGGATATCAGCATCGTTTTAGGAGTATTGGGAAAGAAAGTTCAGAAATCAATCCTGGGATTTATGCAGTTTCCTGAAAGTGTGAGTTAGGTAAACATGTAGCTTTCTGGATAGAACTTTTGAGACTTGTATTTCTTTTACTTGTTTTTGTTTTTATTTTTGTTTTCTGTCTTTTTTTTTTTTTTTAATTCTGAGACTTGTATTTCTGATGCCAATAAATGACATTTAAAAATAACTTAATGATACAAATGATGAGGCTATAGAGAAATCAAAACCCTCATACATTGCTGGTGGAAACATAAAATTGTGCCATTACTTTGAAAAATAGTCTGGCTGTTCTCAAAAGGTAAAACATAGTTATCATATGAACTACCAGTTCCACTCCTAGGTATATTCCCAAAAGAAATGAAAACATATGTCCACACAAAAGCTTATATATAAGCATTATTCATAATAGCCAAAAAATAGAAACAACCTAAATATATATCACCTGATGAATGGATAAATAAAATCTCATATATCTATGCCATGGAATATTATTTGGTAATAAAAAGGAATGAAGTACTAATTCATACTACAACATGGATGAACCTTGAAAACATGATAAGTGAAAGCAGCCACACACCAAAGGCTACATATCATATGATTCCATTTATAAATGTCCAGAATAGGCAAATTTGTAGATACAGAAAATAGAGTAATAGTTTTTAGAAGGTGGGGGACAGAGGAATGGGGAGTGACTGCTAATGGATATGGGATTTCTTTTTGAGGAGATGAAAATGTTTGGGAATTAGATAATGGTGATATGGTACAACCTTATAAATACACTAAAAGTAACTGAATTATACACTTTATAAAATAAAAAAATGAACTTAAAAAATTCAGAACGGTAGTTTTTCATGGAGCTCTTAGGACTATGAAAGGATGGATGGGTAGAATTTAGACATTGGAGGTTGGGTGGGAGGTTGAAGGAAAAGCAAAAGGAGGAAGATGTTCAAGAGCGGGTCAAGTAGAAAGGAGGGTCAGCAGCTCAAGTTGTTAGCAGAGTGAAGTGGGCATGAAGGTGAGGAATGTGATTGGGCAGGAAGGTGGAAGCTGCTGGAATGCCAGGTCAAGGCATCTGGGCTTTTCTATGTGGGCTCCGGGGAGCCTTTGTTGTTGCCAGCCCACCAGTAATGTCTTGGTGATGGGCCTCCTAGATTTCAAAGTGTCATGCTTATGGATGGTTATTACTCACATTTCCTTGGCTCTTATTTTCACTCAGGATTTATTAAGCACCACCTATATACCAGACATAACTTTATTTAATTTACTCCTCACCCCAACCCCATGAGAGTCAGTATCTTCATCTTCCGTTTTTCAGACACAGAAACCAAGGTTAAGAGGCTGTTACATGGCCAACCAACAGTGATGGAGTCTGGATTCAACTCCACAGCCAACGCCCTCATACCACTCTGTACTTCCCTCCTCTGTCCATTTCATTTTCTCACCTTTCTCAAAACTCCATGGCCTCTGTTCTTGCAAACGGCGGAGTTATGCCATGGAACCAGCAGATCTTGACATTTTCAGGGAAGCAATTAAATACTTCTTAATTTCATGGTTTCCAGGGCTTGTTTTAAATCCCTCACCTCCTATTCATGTGGACTAGCTGTCACAAATGCAAGATGCATGACCAAGAAGGCAATCGGGAGGTACCTTGGGGTAAAGAGTTGGTTGCTTAAACGTCTACTTTACAAGGTATTAAGAAGGTCTCAGTGCCTTCCCTACAGAATAGCTGTTTAAATTTTGCCCTGGAGCCACTGTTTCTTTAGTAAAGTTGGAATTTGAAGACAAGTTAGGAGGATAGAGAGAGCTCCTAAGTAAAATAGCAAGTTATTCTTTAGACTTATCTTTAAGCACAGCATCGCCTACTCTCCAAGGAATCCATCCAGTTCACTGGAGCTATATTGAGGGTTCAGCGGGAGGGGTTGTCGCCCAGAGTTCAGTACTTGTCCCCAAGGCTGAATCAGTAAGAGTGGAGAATGAGGACAAGTGGTTTGAGGAAAAGAAAAGAGAAGTTTATTAATTTGCCGGCAAATGAGGAAGGCAGTAGACTAACCTCTCAAAAGACCACCATCCTGTCTTTAAGCAGAAAAATGGGGCTTTTTAAAAGGGGGTTTTTCAGAGGTTAGGTTGGGGGCTATGTGACCGGTGTCACATGTCATGGCTTCAGGATATTGTTGTTTCTCTGTAATTGGTGGTTTCCATGGACCTTATCTCTGGTGAGGATGATCTTGTGACCCTTGGACAATTCTGTTGAGCCATCTCCTATGGTTTCAGATATTAGAAAACAAACAGCAAAGAACTTTTTTTTTTGCCCCTTTGATTACTGGCCTCAGAAAGGAATGTAGGTTTTAATTCCCAAAAAAGGGGGGAGGTTTTAAAGAGACAACTTGTGATACATTTTGTTCCCCTTTTTCAGACCTTTACCTCTGTTTCAGGATACCCTGCTTTTGCTTTTCCCTCCCAGACTAAAGAGCAAGCAGCCTGTATTACCCTTCATTTGAAATACAAATTAAAATTCTTAATCTCCCCAGAAGTGATTAAGATGATCACCAAAGGCGTTCATACACATAATAAGCCCAATTATATTTTTTATTAACCCTGACTTAGTTCCTTTTGTTGCTGAATCATATGTTTAACATTTTTTACTGAATGAGGCATCAATTTCCCCTTCTGTTGTCATGTTGAGATCTTGGATGGTGGTGGGAAAGTACACTTAAATGGTGTCTGTACAGTTTTGGCAATTCATTTTTAGATTTTTACAGTTGGTTTTGCTTCCTGACCTTAAGGTATATCTGCTGTCCCTGAAGAGGCTTGAAATTTGGGAATGAACTGACCCTCAGGGAATGAATCACAGACGTTGAGTTACCAAAGACCTGATTAGGTCATCTCTCCTGTCTACCTGCCAAGGGCACGATTGCTGAGGTTTTCTTTCTTAGGAAAAGGCTGTTTGTTTTAGAAGTACTTTTGTACTTTGTGGTCAACTTTTTTTTTTTTTTTTTTTTTGAGACAGAGTCTCGCTCTTTCATCCCGGGTAGAGTGTGCAGTGGCATCATCATAGTTTACTGCAACCTCAAACTCCTGGGCTCAAGCAATCCTCCTATCCCAGCCTCCCAGGCAGCTAGGATTACAGGTGTGTGTCACCACACCCAGCGAATTTTTCTATTTTTAGTAGAGACCAGGTCTCACTCTTGCTCAGGCTGGTCTTGAACTCCCGGCCACAAGCGATCCTTCTACCTTGGCCTCCCAGAGTGCTAGGAGTACAGGCATGAGTCACTGGGCCTGGCCAGTGTGTCCAACTTTTGTTTTCCATTATTGATAACATGACTTTAGATAGAGACAAAAAGAGAATTGTAAAATACTATCTTTGGCCATTGAGTTTTTTTCTTAACGGTTTAAATTGTTTATTCATTCATTCCGCAGATATTTACTAAGCACTACTGTGTTCAAGGGCACTGCGTTAGGTATATCATGGAGGAAAACAGTCATGTCCCACTTTCATGGAGATACAATTGGAAGAGACAATTAGTAATCAAATAACCACACAAACAAATGTAAAGTATGGCTTTGACAGGTGCTCTGAAGACAAGGTATGTGGTGCTACAGAGCCTGTGTTAGGGACATTTTACCTGACAGAGAGGGGAAGGAGGAAGTGACCATTAGCTGAGATCTGGCGGATGATTAAGAATTAACCTAGTTAAGAAGGGAAGGAGGAGTGTTCAGACACAGCAAAGCAGCAGGACTGTGGCAGTGGGGAGCAGGCGGGCAGGAATGCCCGCGTGAATGCCTGTGCCCTCCAGAACCTTAGGATCAGTGAGGAAGGAAACAGGCGAGTGATCTCGGACACCATGTAAGCCCACTCTAACCAGATGGCTCTGCTTTTCTCTGTTTCATTGAGTCCCCTCTAAAGATTTCATGTAAAAACAAGGTTCTGCTGCTTTAAAAAAAATAAAAATAGACTTAAAAACTCACTGTCTTAGGCCATCTACTGCCTTCTGAGGAAGTTTTATACAACTTCATGTGCCCTGCAAAACATACACCCTTACTCACCTCACCACTGACAGAGAATGCTGTCTCTCGTTAAGCCTGTATTCATGAAATGCAATCAGAATGCTTGGATGTCGGTACAAATCTCTAAACCTGGTTGTCCAGCACACACCCCTTAACCGTTATGAAAAACATCCTCCAAATTGCAAATGAAAATGGTAAAAACATATGGAGTTACTTTAGGCCAATGGTCTTCAGGTAATTTTTTAGCCGTGGAATCCATCCTCAGATGAGATCTAACATGAAGGCATCAAAAAACTCAGGTGATTTTTATTTTCCTTTGTGCCTTTTGTCTTAGATTTTTTTCACATTTTCTAGTATGGACATGTATTGCTTTTATAATAAGAGCATGTTTTTTAAATTATATGGCTGTTTAGGAAAACTGCATTGTTTCATGATAACAAGGTACAGATTGAAACAGATGGCTCCCTCTGTTGTAGTACCCCCTGTTGACCTTTTCACAACTGGGGATTACTACAGAACAGAGTGACCATGGCTTTTTCACCATGAAATATATGATGACAGCAGAAACCTTGCTGACAAACAGATGTTTTGCCCAAGTGGAGCTTTTCTTAATGAAACGGTTGCTTAGAAACCAGACCATAATAATAACTTTTCTATATTTAGTTTGTAAAGTGATTCAGTTTGCAAAATTATTAAGTCAGAGAATACTCATTAGACAAAATTGAACATATCTATTGTTCTCTTGTCTTGTAATTTCAGCAACCAAATGGTTAAATTAACAGCAAAATTTCCTCCAGGATGTGTCTATCCAGGTGCTATTCATAACAGGGGACATACAGGGAAGGGACAGCTCACGGAGCAACCCTGCTCTACCCTTAACTCTGATTCTGCAGTGGCACAGTGGTGTTTGATCTTTCACCAGCATGTATTAGAAGCCGTTGCACGTAACACTTATTAGCTTGCTGAGAGGATCGGATGGGTCACTGGGTCAAAAAATTGTACAAGAAAATGTGAAAATCAATCTAAATTGAAGTCAGTGAAACAACAGTATAAAGGAAGGATTCAGAAGTGAAAATATTTTCTTAGGATGACAATTTGTAAATGGAAAATCTGATATGTTAACTGCTACTAAGAACGCAGAAACCTTAACATGCACCGTATTTACCAGATGAATTAAAACATTACATCTGAAATTCAAACTGTACATATTCTATAAGAAAATGGATCTCTGTCTTCCCCTTACTGTAATGATGAGATAGCTCAGCTGAAAACAACTATCTTACAGGGTAACATATTTAAAACACTTTAACATAGAGAACCCTCCCACATTAAGCTTAGACCCCAAAGGAATAACCTTCAGGTGAATCCAAGGTACCTTCACTTCACCACAGGGCACTGGGAGTAGAGCTGTCTTGGCATTGGGCAGAGCAAGAGGGAATAAGGAAAGAAAACCTATCTCTGGGAGGCTGTAATCACTAAATGGACCACCTCTCCTGCAGATTTGCATTATTGGGATTCAGGAAATCTCAAGGAGAGAATTAGAGTTTTAAATGTTTCTGCACTGGTAGTGTCTATAGGATTCTTGCAAAAACAAAAGCATATTTCCTATAGAAGAAGGCACCTGCATCCTAGATTCCAAAGAATCCCCATTATCATTTTTAATTTTTACTTTAATTTTTACATTTTTTAATAATTAACAATATTTTTATTGTGGTTTTTTTATATGTGTATATGCCATCTTAGCCATGTTTAAATGCATAATTCAGTGTCATTATTTATATCCACGGTTTTTTTTTGTTTTTGTTTTTAAGAGATGGGGGTCTCACTATGTTACCCATGGTGGATTTGAACTCATGGGCTCAACCAGTCCTCCTGCCTCAACCTCCTTAGTAGCTGGGACTACAGGTGTGCACCAGCATGCTTGACCTATATCTATAATGTTATACAACCATTACCACTATTTCTAAAATTTTTCCTTACCCCAAAGAGAAACTCTGTAGCCATTAAGCAATAACTTCCCATTTTGCCCTTTCCCTGTAATAATTATTTAAGGCTAATAACTAGTACACAGTCACAAGATAACCAAGCACAAGAAAACAAAGTCCCAGAAGACTTTAGATGTTGGAATTGTCACAAATGATGAAGTAACCATGCTTACTGTATTTAAAGAAATGTAAGCTTGAAAATATCTTCAGGAAATAGGAAACAACAAAAAATGATCTAACAGATTTGAAAAAACAAATGGAACATCTAAAAAAGGGTAAAAATAAATAAAAACTCAGTGGATGAGTTTCGCAGCAGACACAGCTGAAGAGAGACTTAATGGGCCAGAAAGTACAAAGGAAGAAATATTACGGAGAATGCAGCACAGAGAGACAATATTTAGTCTCTGGATGGAGAAGTCAGGAAAGAAAGATTAATAGATTTTTATCTAAAAATTTAAAACTCATTTATGTCAAAAACAATCTTAATTAAAATGCAAATATAATTAAAGAAAAAATATTTGCAACAAAAAGGAGAAGTATAGGGCTGGGCACACAGTGGCTAATGCCTATAATCGCAGCACTTTGGGAGGCCGAGGCAGGAGGATCGCTTGAGGCCAGGAGTTGGAGACTAGCCTGGGCAACATAGCGAGAGCCCCATCTCTACAAAAAAAATAATAATAAATTAGCTGGGTGTGGTGGTACACTCCTGTAGTCCTTGCTACTCTGGAGGCTGAGGTGGGAGGATTGCTTGAGCCCAGGAGTTTAGGGCTGCAGTGAGCTATGATTGGGCCACTGTACTCCAGCCTGGGCAACAAAGCAAAAAAAGACAAGCATAAATCTATAGAGACAGATTCGTGGTTGCCTAGGCCTGGGGTTTGAGCGGAAAAGGGAAAGTGACTGCTGCTGATGGGTGGAAGTTTTCTTTATGAAGTGATGAAAATGTTCTGGAATTAGTTAGTCATGATGGTTGCCCAACTTTGTGTTGTGAATATACTGTACTAAAACTCACTGAATCATACACATTAAAAGGGTGAATTTTATGGTATGTGAATTTATATCTCAATAAACTTTTTTTTGGTTTATTTTAAAAGGACAAACAGTTAATGTCTTTACGGCATAAGAGCCCATAAAGATTTTTTTTTTCCTTTTCTTTTTTTCACACCCAAGAATCATGGCTTGTTGGAGCTCATAGAGATTGATAAGAAAAATATCTGGTAGGTAAATGGATAAAAACCATAAATAGGCAATTTATGGTAGAGGAATTCATACAAGTAATAAAATTTTAAGAAAATATTCTACTTTTCCAATAGCAGAGAAATATTGATTAAAATAGCATATTTTATTAATACAATTTTGGGTGCCATTTCAAAGAACAAAGATTTTTTTTTTTTTTTTTTTAATAGGAATAGCCATTGCTGGCCAAGTGTGGTGAAACAGGTACTCTTGAGCACTATTGGTGAGAAAATTAATTGGAACATTTTTTAAATGTAGCTTTGGAAATATTTGTACCCTTAGGGCCAGTTATTTCTCTTTGGGGAATTACCTTAAGGGTATAAATGGGAGGTAGATGCCTATAGCAGTTCTGTCTAAGAAAGCCTGTGAGATCTTTTCCACACTGAATAATTATGCAAATGGCTCTCAGTTGAGGAACGTTAGTGCTTTTTGCAACATAGCTCACTTGTCGATCTCCAGGTATCCCCACCCTATCCCACACCCTTTCTGCTCCCCTATCCCTGTGCCTTCATTATGCCAGAACACACAGCATTAGCCACACTATCTTGTAATCATTGGCTCATTTGTCTCCTCTCCCTAGATGGGCACTGTGCTATTACATTTGTATCACCTAGTAACAGAGCCTGGCACATGGTAGGCACCCAATAAATACATGAATGCATGAAAGAATTCTTTCCATTGCCTTCATTTTAAAGCTGTTTTCCAAACTTTATGATTTATGCCGTAGATGCAAATTACTTCTGTATATTCTTATATAACTGTTTTGCTTTTTAAAAATTGACCCCTTTCCCTTTCTTTTTAACTGAAGTAATTTTAAAAGAAAGCCTTTATGTGTCTCGCCGTCCCAAGTAATAATATTACTATAAGGTTTTAAGTGTCATCATTAGACCACTTCAGATTATCTATTGTAAAAGCCAAGCCAAGTGGGGGAATAAGCCTCCCTCATTCTTCCGTAAAAGAGAAGGCTGCTAAAATAAAATAAAGTAGTCCACAATAAAAACAGTACGTGTGTGTATATTTATTCAAAGTGTGATCTACGAAAGAGAGCACATCAAAATCTTTGTGTTGATTTCAGATATCAGGTGGTTTTTTTTTTTTTTTTGGCGAGACAGGGTCTTGCTCTGTTGTCCAGTAGCTGTTCACAGGTGGGATCATAGATCACTGCAGCCTTGAACTGCTGGGCTCAAGTGATCCTCCTGCCTCAGCCTCCTGAGTAGCTGGGACTACAGGCAAAGATTTCAGGTGATTTTTTTTTTTTAAATCTTTATTGAGATATAATTCACATACCATATAATTTATTCTTTTAACGTATGTAATACGGTGACTTTTAGTATATTCATAGACCTGTGCATCCATCACTACTATCAATTTTAGAATATTTTCATTACCCTAAAAGGAAACCTACTCCTTAGCTTTCACTCCTCCATCCTCCCATATCCCCCATAAGTGATTTTTATTTGACTTTCTTCTTTTTACTGTTCTGTAGTATTTGAATCTCTTACAGTGACTATGTATTATTTATATCATCAGAGAATAAACCAGTCAAGTTCTTTTGATTGTGGAAGCAAATCGTTTAAAGGCCTTCCTTCCCCCTCTTTATAGGTGTCCTATATTCACTACTGAGCAAAGGATTTTAACCTAAGGGGTTAAATTCAAGTTAACCCTTGTGTGGACCCCTGGAGGGTCCCTGACTAGGTCTAGTTAGCCTCCGAAATTATAGGCAGAGTGTTTATGTGTGTCTGTATGTTTTTTTAGGAGAGAAGGGACCTTTTGGGGTCCTTTTTATAGCAGTTCTGTTTGGTTTCTATATGACACTACAGTTTTAAGTCCTACACGTCATGGTTGCTGATTTCACAACAATCACTTTTTCTAAGCCAGTGCTAGCCTGAAGCACCTATCACAAAGACTTGCCTAATCATCTCATCAGGACATCTGCTGGGCTTAATTAAGGAAAAAAAGGAAAATTTAGAAAGAGTTCTCCCTTGCCTCTGTCCCTGGCTGGTGCGCCAGGTGCCCCAGGCTCAGGGCAGGTCTAGCCCACCACGCTTTTCTCAGGACACTGGAGGATGTGAAAGATCAGCCTGTCTTGCCAGAGCTTCAGGCCAGGTGACAACTCCCATCGGGAGTCTGTGGATGTCTCTAAACTAGTGAGAACTTGATGCCTCAGTCAGCTTTGCTGATTCTGCAGCTTCTCTTTGCGTAGGCTTGAGGTGAAGTGTCAGTAGAAAACTTAAAATGAACCCGAAGTTGAGGCGGTACTACTACTTCTACCAGGGCTACCCATCCTGGGGTTTCTAGGAGATGTGAAAAATGATGTACTTTCTTACTTAGCTTCATCGAATGGAGAACTACTTGTAGTTTTCTTGGATCTCGGAAGCTCCCTTTTTCCTTTTACCAGTAAATGTTTCTTTCAGTAGCACAAAGAGAATGTTGATGTGCTTTTCACTCTTTGAAAGCTCCGTAAAGTGAATTAAATGAATGACATCTTGCCTCTTTATTTCTCACTCAAGATCAGCTGAAATGTAAGTTTCTCTGAATCCTTAGGGCAGTGATTACTTTCAAAGCTGCGCTAATTGCTGTTTTCTTTTCCTTCCTTCCTTATGCCTTCAGTGAGTACTAGGGCAGCTTTGTTTTTATTTCGTGCATACAACAGAGGCCTCCATCATCGTGGTGTTCTGGAGGCACAGTTTTCCTGACCTCTGATCTCTCACTCCTTCCCCTCTGGAATCATCCACAGGTATTTGATAGAGGCAGCCCTGATGAGGCTGACTGTAAGCTTTTCAGTGCTGTTTTGGATTTGATTTGATTTGTTTGGTGAGGGAGTAGAATAAGAAGTTTAGGGGGCTTGCAGTAGCCCATAAAGATGTTGTAGACTGGAGGTGTTTGAGAGTCACTAGTTAAAAAGCTGAAACTCATTAAAATCCAAGTTTTCTCTTTTTTTTTTTTTTGTTTTTATTTTGTTGCTGTTGTTGAGATAGGCTCTCATTCTGTTGCTCTGTCGCCCGGGCTAGAGTGCAGTGGCGTCATCATAGCTCACTGCAGCCTCGAACTCCTGAACTCAAGCTGTCTTCCCACCTCAGCCTCCTGAGTAGCTGGGACTACAGGCATGCGCCACCACGCTGGCTAATTTTTTTCTGTTTTTTGTAGAGATGGGGTCTCTCTCTTGCTCAGGCTGGTCTTGAACTCCTAGCCTCAAGCAGTACTCCCGCCTGGGCCTCCAAGAGTGCTAGGATTACAGGCGTGAGCCACTACAAGCCCGGCTCCATTTCCTTTTCTATGACTTTACTGTCATCGTTGATGTTGGCAGGCAGCAATTTAAGTTAGAATCATTCCTGAATTTCATCAACATTACTATCTCCCTTTTTCACACACTAAATAAAGATAGCAGCTAGGAACAAAGCAATCCCTGTGAAGCCCAGCCAGACCCAGTGGAGGATGCCTGGCTGTTCCTGTGGGATGCAGAGTGCAGCGTGTCTCTCCATATGCTGACCTTGGAGTCCATCAGGAAGGAAATTTTATGGAGTGAGCCTGATGTTATGTCCTTGAAAATGTAAGGTTGGATATCTTTAGGGATAGGATTTGCAAAGCTAGTACTGTTCTGGTAGTTATCTTCTGCTAGGCACTGCTGGCAGGTAGGCTGTGGTGTAGCAGAGTGGTTGGGCAGGCAGATTTGCCATTCTGCTCTGCCACGTGGCAGCTCCGTGATCTTGGGCCATGTTTTTCACTTTTCTGTTCTTCAATTTCTCCCTCAAGGAATGTTAATAGTACCTACTTCAAAGGATTCTCGGGAGCATTAAATGGATGAATTCATGTAAAGTGTTTAGGACGGTGCTTGGCATATTAAAAACACTCAGTGTCTTTGCTGTTACGTTTTTATTTATTAATAATATTTCATGATCCAAATAGCTTTCAATAAATATGGCCATCAGTAAATATAGATTATTCACACATTTTTATTTTTTCCCCTCCAAAATGGGAATTAGAAAACAATTTAAGCAAATATGTTTGTATGATCTTAGTGTTCAAATACGTTATTTGGATCCTGATTTAAAGAGATAGACACTAGGTATGGTTCTTACAAATCCTCCGCTGTTAGCCATCCCAGCTCACTAGTCTAACCCTGTTTTTTCCTCAGACCTGAGTAATATTTACTCATCCTGAATCTTTATAAATTTGTTGGGGCTTGTCCACAGTTAACACAGCTTTGGAGCTTTAGAGAAACTAAACACCAAATTGGCATGCTAGACGTTATCATTTATTCTAATTACAAAGACAGCCCAGCTATTCAGTTGAGTTCCCCATACTTCCTTGATTTAATAACCAACTTCCCCAGTTTGTGTAACTTCCTGGATTCTTAGAGCTGAAATTATTGTTAGTTTCCATCATAATGAGAGGTCTCAAATGTAACAGCCAAAGTATCCCGCTAAAGGGTGGTATTTCCTTCTCTTGAGAGTTCTTCCTTTCTTGTCTTTGTGACTTAGAGCTGCAAGAGAGGACAATCACGGCCTGGTGATTATCTTTTCTTAATCAGAAGGAAAATTTCGTTGTACCTGACTGCTTCTCTTAACCATTGCTCACTGTTCTTTGGAACTAGAGCCTCCATTACATATTAATATACATTTTCTTATCTTCTTTATAGTTTTTTAAACAAACTTATTTTTATTAGTTACTTTGAATATAATTTGTAAAGAGT
Organism: Propithecus coquereli; assembly: GCF_000956105.1. NCBI lineage: Eukaryota > Metazoa > Chordata > Mammalia > Primates > Indriidae > Propithecus > Propithecus coquereli. The sequence goes on along the minus strand of NW_012152729.1, from coordinate 3,108,593 downwards.
CAAAAAGCTTGTCCCTTGCCCTGCTTCTTACCCCCCAGTTCCAATCCCCAGAGATTACCATTTTTTTCCTCTCTCATACATATACCTTTGTAATGTAGTTTCTTCTGATAATTACTTCCCCATTTCTAAATAAAATGCTTACACAGATTTCTCTTAATGTAAAAAAGTTTTGGACATGATCTACTCATTTTCCGTATGTTAGGTGTGGACTTAGTACACACGTGCTCAAACTCCTTCTCCTGCCATTTCCCATAACAATTTTTGGCTGCATCACTGGGCAGTGTTGACTGCTGACTACGGGGATGTTATTCATTGCTGAGCCTAGCGCAGTGATCAGTCTTTCCTGTACATTTGCTTAGTTTTCTATGTACTTATTGCTAAATTTTTCCAAATGATCCAACAGCTCTATGAAACACATATTATTTTGCTCCAGGTTTGTTCTATTTACCCAGACTTCAGCTTTTGAAACCTATTCCATTCTCTTTTTCCTTGCTTGTGAGTTTATACCTTTTTTGCACCTTAACTGTCACTTCAGTGGGATTTTAGGAAGAAGACACAGATGGCTCTGGTCATGTTGCCATGTGTGGTTGCAAATTTTTTTTACATTTTCACCTCTAGAAGAGGCTGTTTTTTTAAATGACCATGGCCTTTAACACATATTTTATTTATTTCTATTTGATAGGGAATACATTTACATGGTTCAAAATTCAAAACATTCCCAACACAAAGAAATGATAAATGTTTGAGGTGATGGATATGTTAATCACCCTGATCTGATCACTATACATTTATATGTATTGAAACATCACTGTTTACCCCATGAATATGTACAATTGTTATTTGTCAACTAGAAAAACAAAATTAAAAGTAAAAAAAAATTCAAAACATACTTAAAGATACAGAATAAAAAGTCTCTCTCATATCTATCCCTGGTCACCTAGATTCCCTCCCCAGAAACTACCAATATCATTAGTTTCTTGTATATCCTTTCAGAAATATTTGTTGAGTATTTCCCCTTTGTACACAAATTGTTGAATTCTGTATACACTGTTCTGGACCTTGCGTCTCACTTAACAACAGATCTTAGAATTCATTCCGTAAGAGTTCTTTAAAAACTTCATTTTTTCAGTGGATACGTTATATTCCATTGTATGAACGACCATAATTTAATCAATTCTCTATTGATGAATGTGTGCTTTGTTTCCAGTCTTTTCTGTTACAAATAGTGCTACAGTGATGATTTTGTACATAAGTAATTTTCTGCTTGTGCTAGTATATCTATGAGGATAAATTTCTAGAGTTGAATTTCTGGCTTACAGCAGAATTTAGATTTTTAAATGTAATACAACGTGTTTGTACAAATGCAAGACCTTCTATGAAATGTGAAATGCTTGATTTTTTGTCTCACTCAAATCACAAATAACAAGTCATTTTTCCCCTTCTTTCTACTCTCAGCCTGCAGGGACAACCAAAACAGATTTGGATACAAAAGAAAGCTGTTATTATACTTTGCTCTTGGCCATGGATTTCCCTTTATATTTAAGATGTGCTATAATATTCTATTTTCTCCCTTTTTCTTCTATTCTAAAAACCTAAAAGGGTACATCTCAACTTTTTGAGATGTAATTCACATACCATATTATTCATCCATTTAAATTGAACAATTCAGTGGTTTTTACTGTATTTTCATAGTGTATAACTATCACCACCGTCAATTTTAGAATGTTTTTATCACCCCAGAAAGAAACTCCATATCCATCACTCCCTATCACTTCCCATTTATTTCTCCCAACTCCCACAGCCCTAGGTAACCACTAAATCTACTTTTTCTCTATATAGATTTGCCTATTCTGGACATTTCACATAAATGGACTTATACAATCTGTGGGTTTTTGTGTTTCTTATAGTTTCAAACCTCCATACCTGTGAGGTTTGAGCTAGTAGGTGGTTTTCCAGGTTGATGTAGGTACTTTGGGAGGTTGTTATCTACCCAGGAAGAATGAGGCAGGTTAGTTCTGAAGTGGGGATGGCTTAGCAGGTTCCTGGGATAGAGCCAGTCAGCAAAGACATTTGGAATTGGACTATCTTTCCTGTCCTGCAAGAGCACTACGTAAAGGGAGGTGACACCTAACTGCTTTTACTGCTGGTCTGCAAAATCACTGAGCAGCATGCTGAAGATCATCTTAAAGTCAGCACTGTTTTGATCAAAATATGTTTCTGGCTGAAAGTCTTTGGGGAGAAAACCAGTTATTTTACAAAGTTGATTGTCTCTGCTTTGTTACATGAAGTTCTTTTAATATTAATTTTTCAGTTGAGTTGACTTTCCTATATCCTATGCTTTGCCCCCAAATGCAGGTCAGAATGCTTTTCTGAACTCTCACTAGCTAGGTTCACTTTTACCCTCTGTATATTTCATCTGTTGCATCATATCCTGAGATGCGTATTATCTTCCTACGATCAGAGCAGGAGGAGTTCTCTCTCACACCATCATTTCGTTCTTATTGCCAGATTGATGTGTCATGTTTCCTTGAAGCCTGTTTGGGCCCAGAAATTACCCTATTTTCAAATTACAGAGGAATTATCCAGTGTGAGGAGCCAAGGGTCACGTGAAGATGATGGCCATGCTTCCCCAAGTGTGTCAAAGTTTAGAAAACTTTTCAAATAAGACACTAAAACAGCCCAACAAAATCTCATCCCTTTAGTTTTTGTACGGTATTAAGCATCATATATGATTCTCCTCACTGCTTGGTGAGTAAGGAGGGAACTGCCCTTATTCTGCAGGGATTTATGAACTCATACGTAGCAACTGTATCCTAGAAGGTAAAACTCAAACAGTCAGCGAGCCATTTGGCAGCAATCTGTGGAGCAGCCCAGCAGGAAGATAAACAATTGCTGTTATACCTGGGACTGTGGGAAGCAAGGAAATTGTACTTTTGCTATTGGCAACATTTTTCTGGAAGATGGGGAGAACTTAAAGCTCCCTGGTAGAGTTTAAAGTTTGGCATTACAGGAAAAGCAAAACAAAAAAATCTGGGAAAAAATTGTTTAATCTGATTCCTTTGGTTGAAAAAAATTCAAACTGCATAAGCATACAAGGGTATTTATTGGCTTATGCATACAGAAAGTCCAGTGGGTAGAAGTACAGCTGGATTCAGGGGCTCAAGATCTCTTCCTCTTTCTCCCTCTCTCTTGGCTTGGCTCTCCTGCATGGGTGCCGTTCTTGGGTGGGCTTTTCCACGTGGTGGCCACTGGAAGCTCCAGGTTATTATCTTCAACATGGAGCGAGGGGAAAACTTATCTTTCCCAGTAGTTTCAATATGGACTCCAGGATCCAATCTCATTGCCTGTTCCTTACCCAACCATTGTGGTGGGGGTGGGATGGAATATCCTAATTGGCCAGCCTAGGATATAACTTTACAGCTGGAGGCAGAGAACGTGATTAGTTAGCCCACTCAAACCACATAGACTGAGAGCAGGGAAGGATCTTTCTCCAAAGGAACACCAGGGTGGTGTTATCGGAAGAGTAGATCCTGTGTGCAGCCACACATCTGTCCGGTGCAGAGAGGAAGTCAAGAGCTCATTTGACCAAATATGTTCATATAAGTAAAGAACTGTCCTCTGCTAAGGATTAATGAGAGAAGATAGGAATAAACAACCGTAGCAGGGACTTAGGTAATAAATGGATTTCAGAAAAGCTAGGCATAGGCTGGGGACGGTGGCTCACACCTGTAATCCCAGCACTTTGGGAGGCTGAGGTGGGAGGATCACTTGAGCCCAGGAGTTAAAGACCAGCCTGGGTAATATAGCAAGACCCCATCTACTCAAAATATTTAAAAAATTGGCTGGGCTTGGTGGCACACGCCTGTAGTCCCAGCTACTTGGGGGGCTGAGGTGGGAGGATTGCTTGAGTCCAGGATTTCGAGGTTACAGTGAGCTGTGATCACACCACTGCACTCCAGCCTGGGTGACAGAGCAAGACCCTATCTCAAAAAAAAAAAAAAAAGGAGAAAAAAAAAAGAAAAGCTAAATGGGATTTATAAAGCAAATCCCGTTTTCCATTATAAAGTTACAACTACATTCCTAAAAGGAAACAAATCCATCAGATTTCTGAACTTCTGATGAAAAAGTGGTTATAATAGCTGCAGATCTGTAATACATACCAGGCCTTGTAATATATCGGTGATACAACACCTGCCAGAATTGCAGCTACCACCTACCAATTCACTCTTCTTTTGGGACTCTTTTAGAATGTAGAAGCTGTTTCCTTTCTTCTCTCCTTTAGTAAACGATTCATTTACCCTTTTTCAAGCCACCTACTCCACCTTGAACTTCCAAGGACTTCATCATTTCACACTAGATCAAACTACAACACAATGTCACATTTTGCCAACAGGGTTCTGCCACAACCTGAAACTCCTTTAAGAGCAGAACTTCTGCTTGTATAAAATTGGAGCCCCTATACAGGGAGGTGTGGCTTAGGGCCACATGCCACGCTCTTTGGAAGCAAAGAAAAAGAGGGAGGTGGGGAGGGCAGGAAAGAAGATGGGCAGACAGGTGCAGCCCTCAGCAGGCACGCTGCCTTCCCAGCTCACCAGATGTGGCGGGTAAGGAGCCGACTGAGGAAAGAGCGTGTATGTGATTTATAAGAGAATGGAATCACAACCTGTGACAGAAAACAGGATGTAAACTTCGCCTGCAAGGCTGTCCGTTTAAACAGGAGAATGGTAAACTCTGATGAAAAATAATTACAGATTTCTCAATCATTTGTATTACTCCCTCCCCTGCTTCTGTTCCTTAATCTCTGAAATTTATATCAAGACCGTATCATCGCCCCTTTCATTCGGGCATTCATTCATTTAACAAGTAATTATTGAGCACCTGCCGTGTGCTGGGACTCCTCTAGGCACTGGGCATACAGCAGGGAACGGAACGAAATCCTTGACTTTGCAGAGCTCACATTCATTCCAAGGAGGAAAGCAGACAATGAATAGGGACATACATAACATGTCACGTAATACGAAGTGCTAAGAAGAAGATTGAAGCAGGGGGAGAGGGATAAAGAGTGGCAGGGAAGGAGGCTGCCCTTTTGTGTGTGATAGATATGACCCGTGAACAGACATGATGGGGGTTTGGGAACAAACCTACCGGGAGCAGGAGCAGCAGCCAGGCAGAGGGGCAGGGAGGCAATGACACGGGCCAGGAGCAGCTTGCTGTCTCCTGCAGAATAGCGAGGCCACAGAGTTGCTGGAGACAGTGAATGAGGGAGAGAACAAAGGCAGTTGGGGGATGGGGACCGCTCATATTGAGGGAAAAAGGGAAACCACCAAGGGGGGAAAGAAGGTTACATATTTTAAAGAACAGTGAGGCAGAAGAATGAAGAGGCCTGACTTACGATTTAAGCTGGATCGTTCCAGCTGCAATGAGGGACAAGGGTGGAAGCAGGGAAACCAAGTAGGGAATTATTGGGAAAGTCCAGACCAGAGATGTGGACCAGGGAGGTCGAGATAGAGGTGGTGAGAAGCATTCTCGTCCTGAATATGTTCCAGAACCCCCATTTCCTTCTTTGTTTTGTTTTGTTCTCTTTAAAGTATGTAACCCCTTCCCCCACCCCCAATAATAATATTTGTGTTTATGTAGTTTTGAGACCAGGGGCTTTGTTCTGTTGTTCTGGTTCTGTCTTGGGTTGTATTTAAAGCTTCCTCAGCACAGGGTTTGGCTCAGGTCATGACAACACTGTTGCAGTTTATACATTTAGGAGCTGGTGGCATGGAGGGGACAAAGGATCAGCACGTCCTAGGAAGGGGATTTAAGGGCAGGATCTTCCCAAGTTCTGTTGATCAGGGAGCTCAGCCATAAGCTTAGGTCTAGCACTGATCATGCCCAGAATGCTCTGAAAACATTTCCTTGTGGAAATGGCTCTCATCGTTGGCAGTTTCACCGAGAGAAATGATCCTGGCATGGAGAGCTGCCGCGAAGGCAGTAGGCGCTGCTGCGCTTCAGTAGTGTTGGTTGCTGACTAGTATTGTCCCTGTTGGCAGGGACAGATTGAGAGTCCCAGAATCAGGAGGGTCCCTAGAGGGCCTTCCATACAGTCTTTTCCTGCTGTTGAGTGAATCCCTGCCATGATATATGATCATCTGGCCTCTGCTTCAAGAGTCTGTAATCCATAGATTGCAGAATGTCAGTGCTGGGAGTGACCTTAGAGATCATATTGGACTGGACTGGAGAAAACCAGGAGCCTGAACTCCCAGGCCCATGTTCTTCCCACTCCACATGTCGTCTCTCCAAATAAAGCGCAGCCCTTGCTGGTAGGATCACAGAGGTGGGTCTCAGCGTCTCTGTGTTCATCCCATCACAGCATACCTGGTTTATTTGCCTTTCAATCCTAAACAGTAATGAATCCTTTCTTTTTTTTCTCAACCCCAGGGATTGCCCTGCTCTCAGATGTGTACCCTGAGAAAATCCTGCCGGACCTGTTGGCGCAATATGACAGTGACAAAGACAAGCACACGCCAGAGACCAGAATGAAAGTTGGGGAAGTCCTGATGCGAATTGTCAGGGCGTTAGGTGAGTTTTCCTGTTCCATCCATCTGGAACGGGGTGGGGAGCAGTGTGACTTTGAAACCAAAGTGTGTGTGTACCTGGCGGTTTGTTACGCGAGCATGACGAGGGCATTTTAGGGGCTGAGATGAACTAGTTAGTCCCTGTTTAGAAATTTAGCCAATATCCAGACGCCCACTAGGAGATTGGCAGCAACAGTGTCCTTTTTCCTGCCACTGCTTAGCCTCCTTCCCCTGGAGCTATATTGGGCCTCCATTTTCAGTGGAGCTGGAATGAGAAGTTTCATACTTGAGCAGCAGCAAGCATAAAAAGAAGAGGAAAAGGCCGGCACGGTGACTCATGCCTGTAATCCTAGCTCTGTGGGAGGCCGAGGCGGGCGGATTGTTTGAGCTCAGGAGTTCGAAACCAGCCTAAGCAAGAGCGAGACCCCGTCTCTACTAAAATTAGAAAGAAATTAATTGGATAACTAAAAATATACAGAAAAAATTAACCGGGCATGGTGGCGCATGCCTGTAGTCTCAGCTACTCGGGAGGCTGAGGCAGGAGGATCACTTGAGCCCAGGAGTTTGAAGTTGCTGTGAGCTAGGATGACGCCACGGCACTCTAGCCCAGGCAAAAGAGTGAGACTCTGTCTCAAAAAAAAAAAAAAAAAAAGGGGGGGGAAAGTCAAGCAGAGAAGGAAATGTGCTAACTCTTGTTGAATATCTACTATGTGCTGGGTTGTCAACACGTACAATCTCATCTAATCCTCCCAACAAATCCTATAAAGAGGCTGTTATTATACCCACTTTATAGATGAGCAAACTGTGGCTCAGCAGTTTGTCTAAGTGCTAAGTGGTAGTGCTAAGAACTGAACCACCAACTTGAAGGAAGTTGCTCTAGGCTGTCTAGACTGAGAGTAGTAGTTAAGAGATAGGCTCTAGACTTGTACTGCCTGGGTTCAAATCCTGAACTGCTTCTCATTGGCTGTGCGATCATTGGAATGTTTCTTTTTTTTTGAGACAGAGTCTGGCTTTGTTGCCCTGGCTAGAGTGCCGTGGCATCAGCCTAGCTCACAGCAACCTCAAACTCCTGGGCTCAAGCAATCCTTCTGCCTCAGCCTCCCAAGTAGCTGGGACTACAGGCATGCGCCACCATGCCCGGCTAATTTTTTCTATATATATATACTTTTAGTTGTCCAAATAATTTCTTTCCATTTTTAGTAGAGACGGGGGTCTCACTCTTTCTCAGGCTGCTCTTGAACTCCTGACCTTGAGTGATCTACCCGCCTCGGCTTCCCAGAGTGCTAGGGTTACAGACGTGAGCCACTGCGCTTGGCCTGAAATGTTTCTTAACCTCTGGGTGCCTCAGTGTCCTCATGTATAAAATGAGGATATTAATAGCACTATTAATAGGGGTATTGTAAGGATTAAATAAGGTAATACTTAGAATAGTGTTTGACACACAATGAGGGCTCAATAAATTTTTATTTTTGCCTAAGTGAAAAAGAAAGATTAAAAAAATTTTAAAGATTAAAAATTGAAGAAAATAAATACTTTATTATTTACTATTTATTGAGTGCCCACATGGATCTAGGAGGTGGGATACTGGGGGACAAGGACAAAGCAAATAATTGTTCCTTCTAAAAGAAAGAGGTTAAATTAAGATGAACTAATGAATTTCTCCATAAGCCAGTAAGTACCCTTTGGATATTTTTATCCTTGGCCATACAACATAGAAGTAAGAGAAGATTAGTTTCTTTAACTTGTGTTCCATAGACTTAACCATTCACGGACTACCACAGTAAACATCACTAGAAGCCTTAAAATAAGGCAAACCAGTCATTTGGGTGAGGGCCAGTGATGTATAGTATCCATTTGAACAGCCAGCTGCCCTGTTGAATTTTGAGAATTAGGTTCTATTTGGGGGCCGTATTCTCACCATGCATGTCCTGTATCAGATTGTGATATATAAAGTGTAGTTGTCAGTGGTTAATATTTGGTTTAATAGCAATGGCACACTGAATTGGACTTATTTCCTTCCTTAAGTTAGATCAGCATTTCTCAGGTACTGATACCTGTCCTTGGCCTTTTAGTAATTCCATGATATATCCACTAGCATATTACCTAAGGCAGAAAGAGAAGAAGCAATCTCAACGTCAGTTTGGCTAATTTATCCCTGAGCTATAGCAAAATTTGTAAATTTTACTCTTTACTTACTAGGGGAAGATTTTGGAGAACAACTAGCTTTTTGTCACTTGTATCAAGAGATCACATTGAATTCTTTCTTGACCAATATTTCAGAGGACTTACAGAGATTCTGTATAACCATGTACCGTTTCTATGGACATAGCCCTCAATTTTCCTAATTTCTGGGTGACTGTTCTGGCTAAAGATGATAGAACCTAGATCTCCATCCACTTAAGTCCTTTTATCAGTGAAAGGAGAATTTCATGATAGTGAAATTAAAAAACATTTTTTTCTACTTTTTGAAGAAAGATGAACCTTCTAAATTTGCCTTAGTCCTGAATTTGGGTCTAAAACATACCAGACAACCATTATAAAAAAATCGTTCTCTCACAGTAGGTGTGAATGTTAAGCTTAAAATATCACAAGATCGAGTGCAGTGACTGATTTCCGTGTGTATTTGCCATTGGGATTGTCAGAGCTGAGAAGCAATGTCAGCCTTACATAGACAGCATCCACATAGCATCTGTTTCCTCTGCACCCTCTGGCAGACCTCTGCCATTGGGGTGACAAATGCTGAAAGTGCACATTTCACAGTCTCCACTGGCCAGTCCACTCATTTCCTGGGGTAAAAGTGGAGGGGGATGAAGGGCTGGGTTGCGTGGGAGAAGGACTTACTCCTTCTTACATACTCTAATACTTAGCCCAATTTCCAAAATGGTCTTCTGGCATTTCAAGGCAAATTCTGTCAATTCTCAAAGTTCTCATCTTTCTATAGCCTTCTCTTCAATATCCACCTGTAAACACAACCTTAGCTTTAACTGCTGGTTTCTGGTTCACATCACCCACTTGTCCAGGTGCATATTTGAGGCAGCTTCTTAAAATCCTATAGGTGAAATGAAAGCCTATTTTTACAACATAGCCAATGTATTCTTAGTTTGCTAGTGTTGTAATCCTGGAAATCCTTGTGAACAGCCACTGTGTAAGGCTTCTCTAGTAAATGCCCTAATTCCACCAGCCCAGGCCTTGCCCTCTGCCTACGCCCATCTCTTTGCAGTGGTGGGAGTTTGGTGGGAGCCGAGGTGCGGCACACTACTGCTTGCTCTTGGCGTCAATTCTAGTTCCCTAGCCACACTTGCCTGTCTTCCTGCCGCTAGATAATGGTAGAAAATCAACAGGAGCTTTTTTCCTTTCCATTTTCAATAATCGAGATATTACATATATACAGTAAGGTATATACACTAATTTTAAGAGTATAGCTTTATGGCATTTTTTTTTTGAGACGGGGTCTCACTCTGTCTAATAACTTAATTTTTGTGTAGAACTGTGATAATTTCCTATGAAACATTTCTAAAAGTAAACCTTGTTTGTTAAAAGCATATGCATATTTTTGAAGATATTTATTGCTAATTTATTGCTAACTTACAGAGAGTTAGTTGTGCCAATTTATATCATCAATGTTTGAGAATGTTTGTCTGTACCCTCAGAAGCACTATATATCCTATATATTGCCATTCTTAAGCAATCTTAAGCAGATACATAAAGTGATATTATCTTGTTTTTATTTCCATTTACTCAGTTGATACGGTTAAATATTTTTTATGTATTTTCTATCTAAGCATTTGTGTATGTGGAGGGTGTGCATGTGTGTGGAATTACCTGTTCTAGTCCTTTATCCATTTTTTCATTGGAGTATTGATTTTGTTATATGATTTATAAAAGCTTTATATATTTAAATATCTTGAACCATTGACATTTATGTTGTGAATATTTTGTTCAATTTGTTGCTTATCTTTTAGTTTTATTCGTATTTTCTGTTTCATTTTGTTTTTGAAATGCATTTTTTTTATTTTGATGTAGGTAATTCTATCTTTTCCTTTATGGTTTCTCTCTTACATAGAAAGGCTTTCCCAACCATGATTATGTAAGTATGAATCTATCTATCTCTCTGTATGTATTTTTTGAGATGAGGTCTTGCTATGTTGCCCAGGCTGGACTCGAACTCCTGGGCTCAGGCAATTCCTCCCGCCTCAGCCTTCCAAGTAGCTGGGACTACAGGCGCATCTCCCTGCACCCAGCTTTATATATTTTTATCTCTACTTTTCAATGTTGAAAATATTGAGGAAGGATTTTGGTTTAGTCTCTTTATTTAATGAGTGATTCAGATTTTTGGGGTTTTTTTTTATACTTCTAGAAATTTAATCTTAACACATTGTTAAATTACCAATCATTCCAAATGTTTTTCCATCTGTTTCCTCACATGGTCCAATGTCAATGTTGACAATAACCTCTGGACTGTTATGTGTATTACATTTTTTAAAACTTCTTTAAAAACAACATATTTACTCTTTAGTAATACTTTGCTGATAGTACTGTGCCCGAGATATTTAATTGGTGATTGAGGTATTATTTGGTAAATGGAATTAAAGCAAAGGAGAATAAATAAACCTGTGGGGATATTTCCTTGTAAGATTGCCTGGGGAATTAATCTGATCTGCAGCAGACTACACTACTTTCTCACATATGCAATAAAGTTTGAATATCCCTAATCCAAATATCTGAAATTTGAAATGTTCCAAAATCCAAAACTTTTTAAGCACCAACATAACACTCAAAGGAAATGCTCACTGGAGCATCTCAGATTTTGGGTTTTAGGATTAGGAATGCTCAACTGGTAAGTATTCAGCAAATATTACAAAATGCAAAAAAACCACTTCTATCTCAAGTGTTTTGCATAGGGGATACTCAACCTGTATCTTTTTCTTTGGCAAAGCTAGACAAATGCTACCTAGTTCTTCTTTGTTCCTCTAGACCAGTGGTTCTCAAATGGGAGGTGAGGGGAGAAATATCCCTCAGAAATGCACCCCAGGGGACATTTGGCAATATCTGCAGACATTTTTGGTTGTTACAACTGGGCGGAGGGGCTTATTACTGGCATCTAGTTGGAACAGGCCCAGGGTGCTGCTAAACATCCTACAATGTACACGACAGCCCCCCACAACAAAGAATGATGTGGTTCAAAATGTCAATAAGGGCCCTATTGAGACACTCTGTTCTAGAGCTATGTGGGCCATTCTGTTTTTGCCTTTTCTTTTTTTAATTAAAAACATTTTTTAAA
>NW_012152729.1:3092963-3095569 GCF_000956105.1 Propithecus coquereli | reverse complement strand
ATTTTTCTATTAAGTAACTTAAAAGTCTAGTCAAGGAATGATGAAATAAATAAATCACCTTTAGAAGTATCTTACTCAACAAATTTTGTTTAGCAGTATCATAATCAGATACCTCAAGGGCATTCTAATTAGGTGGTTACCAGAAATATTTTAACTTTTAATTTCCTAATAACAAGTTTTACTTTATGGGCTTTTTCTTCTTTCATAATACTTACTTTAGTTCTCTTCTGAATAATGAGCAACTGCAAAACTTAGTGGCTTAAAACACAGCCATTTATTTGTTCAGAATTCTGTAATATGGGTAAGGCTTGGTGGGGACAGCTCATCTCTGCTCTGCATGGTGTTGTCTGGGCTCAGCTCGTGGTTCTTCTGTGTACCTGGTGTAGGCTGCGGTCACTCAGCAGGTGGCATTCAGCTGGGATCTTGGCTGGGCGCCTCCGTGCTCCTCCATATGGCTTCTTTGTGTCCCTGTGTGTGGTCGCTCATCATTTGGTAGTCTAGATCAATCTTCTTTTCAGCATGGTGAACGGCTTCCTGGAGAACAAAAGTAGAAGCAGCCAGGACTCTGAGGAGCTAAACCTGGAACCAGCTTAGTATGACTTCTGCCACATTCTACTTTCAAAGCAAGTCACAAAACCAGTCCAGCATCAAGGGAAGGGGAAGTAGCCTTATAATTCTTGATGAGAGAAACAGCACTGTGTTTAGGGGTCGTTGTTTGGCAGCTGTACGTGCGTACTAACTGCCACACCACCAAAAGTAGTGCATGCTCATTGCCACGAATCTAATAATTTAGAGGTATATAAAGAAAAATCTACAGTCTTTTTCAAATATTAGTCATATTTACTGTTTTCACTTAAATATCACCCCCTAAGTTAAACCATAGTATTAGTTTGGTATGTATCTTTCATACCTGTCCCTGAGCTCATACAGATATATGCAAACATATATCGGCTTTCCCCCCTCTTTTACAAAATCAGAATCTTTTTATTTATAATTACTGTATAATTTTCTTTCTTTGAAATCAGCTTTATCAAGGTATAATTTACATACAATAAAATGGTCCCGTTATTAAGTGTACGTTTCAATGAGGTTTGGTATAAACCCATGTAACCATCACCACAATCAAAATATAGAACATTTTCATCATCTCAAAAAGTTTCCTTATACCTATTACTCTCCCAGTCCACATCCCACCCCAGGTAACCACAGATATGCTTCCTGTTATCTTAGATCACATTTGTCTTTTCTAGAGCTTCATGCAAATGGAATCATGCAGTATATACCCCTTTGTGTCTGAGACTTTTCCTCAGCATAATGTTTTTGAGATTTATCCACGTTGCACGTATCAGTAGTTCACTACTTGTTACTGCTAAATGGTATTGCTTTGAATGAATATACCACAACTTGTTCTTACCTTTGCTTGTCGATGGACATTCAGGTTGTTTCCAATTTTGATCTATTATCAGTATAGCTGCTATGAACGTACTGGTACAAATCTTTGTGTGAATGTATATATATATTTTTTTACGTCAATACCTAGGAGTTGAATTGCTGGGTCATACGGTAGGTGTATAAGAAACTGCCACTGTTTTCCGAAGTAGTTGTACCATTTTACATTCTGATTAGCGGTGTATGAGAGTTCTACTTGCTCTGTATCTTCTCTAACATTTGGTATCAACGGTTTTTCTTAGTTTTAGCCATTTTAGTGGGTCAATAGTGGTATTTCATTGTGGGTTTTTTCCTTTCTTTTTTTTTTTACTCGGTTACCAGAAGGAAAAGTGTTCAAATGTACTTTCATCAAAGAAGTTCATTGTGGATTTAATATGTATTTTCTTGATAGCTGATTATACTGAGCATCTTTTCATATGCTTATTTTCTATTCATGTATCTCTTTTGTGAAATAACTGTTCAGATAATTTTCCATTTTTTAATTGGGCTATTTCTCTTATTATTGAGTTGTAAGGTTCCTTATATGTAGTAGAACCTCTCTTGACCCCATATCTTCTTCCAATTATAGCTCTAATTCTCTGGTCTCCTCCAGAGTAAAACTCTTGCAAAAAGTTGTGTGTGGCGGCTCACACCTGTAATCCTAGCACCTTGGGAGGCCAAGGTGGGAAGATTGCTTGAGCCTAGGAGTTTGAGGTTCCAGTGAACTATGATGATGCCACTGCACTCTAGCCCAGGAGGCAGATCAAGACCCTGTCTCAAAAAAAAAAGGAGTTGTCTATACTTGCTGGCTCTACTTCCTCCCTTCCCATGCTCTTCCCAAGTCACTGTAATGGGACTTTCATCCCCAACATCCACTTATCAAACTAAATAATGACAAAGCCAATGATCAATTCTTCATCCTCACATTACTCAACTGCCCAGTAACATTTCATATGTTTGACCACTCCTCCTTTTTGAAATACCTTCCTCTCCGGGCCTCCCTGACAATGGACTTGACTGATTTTCCTCCCATCTCATGACTACACTGCCTCAGTTTTCTTTGCTGGCTCTTCCCCTGCTACCAGATCCCTCAACATTGTAGTCCCTGAGGGTCTTGTACTAGGTTCTCTTCCCTCTTCATGCACACAGTGCTACTCAAGATATTACTTTTAGGCCGG
>NW_012152729.1:3076733-3092078 GCF_000956105.1 Propithecus coquereli | reverse complement strand
AGCTTAACATTATTGTGCTTTTTAACCTATGAACATGGTATGTTTTTCCATTTATGTAGCTTGTCTTAGTCAATTTGGGTGGCTATACCAAAATACTGTAGACTGAGTGGTTTATAAACAACAGAAATGTATTTTTCACAGTTTTGGCAGTGCGAAGTCCAAGATCAGGGTGCCAGCATGGTCGGGTTCTGGTGAGGTCCCTCTTCTGGGTTGCAGACTGCTGTCTTCTTGTTGTAGCCTCATGTGGTGAAATAAGGACTAGAGAGCTCTCTGGGGTCTCTTTTATAAGGGCACCAATCCCTTTCATGGTGGGTCTAAGTCTAACATCATGACCTGATTACTTCCTAAAGGCTCCACCTCCTAATACTATCACATTGGGGGTTAGGATCTCAACATACGAATTTTAGGGGAACATAAACAGTCCATAAGAGATCCTCTTTAATTTTTCTTAGCGGTGTTTTATAGCTTTCATTGTGTAGTCTTGTACATATTTTATTAAATTTATCTCTATTTCATCTTTTTTGAGACTATGATAAAAGATATTTCTTAAAATTTCAATGTGCCATTGTGTTCATTACTGGTATATTAAAAAAAATAGATTTTCCCATATTGGCCTTGTATCCTACAATTTTTGCTAAACTCATTTATTCTAGAAATTTTTTTGTAGATTACTTGGGATTTTTTATATAAATGACCTTATCTTCTTTATTCTTCAAGTAAGACTATTTTACTCCTTCCTTTCCAATCTGCATGTTTTTATTTCTTTCTCTTGCCTTATTTTATTGTCTAGGACCTCCCATATAATGATGAATAGAAGTGGTAAGAATGGGCATTTTATGCTTGCATTGTTTCTGATCTTAGGGGCAAAGCCTTTAGTCTTTCACCATTAAATATGATGTTAGCTATAATTTTTCCATTGCTATCCCTTATCAAATTGAGGAGGTTCCTATTTATTCCATGTTTGCAGAGGTTTTTTTTAATCATAAATATGTACTGAGATTAATCAGATACATCTATTTAGATGATCCTATGATTTTTCAAACCTTTCTTCTGTTAACATGGTGAATTACATTGACTGATTTTTCTAAGGTTACACCAACCTTGCATTCTTAGATAAACCCCACTTGGTCCTAGTGTATTATTATTTTTATATATTGCTGATTTGTTTGATAATATTTTGTTAATAATTTTTGCATCTTTTTGAATGAGGGCTATTGGTGTGTAGTTTTTGTTTTGTTTCGTTTGTATATGTTTTCCTTATAATATCTTGCTTTTGGTATTAGGGCAGTGCTGGCTTCATAAAACAATTTGGAAAATGGCTCCTCGCCTATTGTCTGGAAGAGTTTATATAGGATTAGTAATGTTTATTTCTAAAATAGTATTTATTGAATTCACCTGTTAAGCCATCTGGTAGTTCTCTGTGTGTGAAACTTTTTAAATTCAATTTCTTTAGAAGATATAGCGTTATTCAGATTTTCTGTTTCTTTTGGAGTTCAGTTTTGCTAATCTGTGTTTTTCAAGGAATTTATCCATTTCATCTAAGTTGTTGAATTTATTAGCATGAAATTATTCATATTCTTTTATTATCATTTTAATGTTTACAGGATTTATTGTGTTGTCTATCTCCTCCTTCATTCCTGATATTAGTAATTTGTGTCTTCTCTTTTATTTTTTACCTGAGCAATCTAGTTAGAGGTTTATCAATTAACTTTCTTTTTCAAAGAACCAGCTTTTAGTTTAATTAATATTCTGTATTGTTTTTAGTTTTCTGTTTCATTGATTTTCCCTCCTTATCTTTAATACTTCGTTCTCTATTAGTTACCATAGCTGCAGAACAAATTACCTCAAAATGTAGTAGGTTAAAACGTCTATATCACAGTTTTTACAGATCAGGAGTCCAGACATGGCTTAGCTGGGTTCCTCTGACCGAGGGTCTCTCACAAGGCTGCAGTCAAAATGTTGGCTGGGGTGTGGTCTCATGGAAGAATCAGCTATGGACGGAGCCATTGTCAAGCTCTCACTGTCTTGGTTGGCAGGATTCAGTTGTTTGCAGGCTGTCAGACTAAAGGCCTCAGCTCCTTGCTGACTGTTGACCAGTGGCTGCCCTTTATTCCTTGCCACATGGTCTGCTCCGTGGGGCAGCTCACAACATGACCTCTACCTTCCATGAGAACAATCAAGCAAGAGAGGAAGGAAGGGCAAGCAAGATGTCACTTTGTAAACTAATTTCAAAATTGACTTCCTGTTACTTTTGTCATACTCTGTTTGTTAGAAGTGAGGCACTAGATTCAGCTTCCACTCAAGGGAGGGAATTACATAGGGCATGGATACCAACAGGTAGGGATCAATGGGTGCCATTTTAGAGGCTTCCTATGTTGCCCAGACTGGCCTTGAACTCCTGGGCTCAATTGATCCTCTCGCCTCAGCCTTCCAAGTAGCTGAGACTACAGGTACGCACCACCACACCCGGATAATTTTTTTATTTTTTGTGGAGACGGGGTCTCACTATGTTGCCCAGGCTATTCTCAAACTCCTGGCCTCAAGTGATCCTCCTGCCTCGGCCTTGCAAATTGCTGGGATTACCAGTGTAAGCCACCACATCCAGCCTATGTTGACTTTAAATGGGAACCACTAAAAGACTTTAAGGAGGGAAGAATTAATTATAATTACATTTTAGCAAAATCTCTTTGGTCACTCTGTGAAGGATAACTTAGAAAGGGACACATCTTGAAGCAGAGAGACCTATTAGGATGTTGTTGGGCCAATAGATGATGGTAGATCTCAAATTAAGGGTTACGTATGAGAAAGAAGGAAAAAAGATGTCCCCAGATAGGAAAGGAAGCATGAGAACCGAACAGAAGTGGGATGCATGTGACAAGGATGGAGAACTGAGACTTGACCTATCTCCCTGAAAAGGTGGTGTTGGCTACCTACCTTTAGGAAGTGCGACTAGATGGAGGTGGATGGGAGGTAGTACCATAGAGAGTCTAGACTGACATGATGGGCATTTGGGAATCACCATAGATTCCTACAGGAAGTAGCATGTTGAAAAATGTGTAGGTGTGTGGTTGGCAGAGGCATGAAAGATGCTGAAGAAAGGAGAGCCTGGAGCCAGAGAGATAGCTAGGGGGTGGTTGTGGTATTCCTTGGCACAAAGACAGGAGCACTTTATTAGAGGATTGTCTGTGAGAATGGTGAGAAAAGGTAGATATTATAGGCAATTCAGAGGAAGAAATGAGAGACTGTCATTTTTTTTTTAACATTTAGTGGAGATGGAGTTATAATCCACCCAGCAACTGTTATTTTCGTAGAGCTATTGAGAGGCTCAAATGAAATAATATAAATGAAATCACTTATATGAATATATAAATATGTATATATATCATTATAGAGATATATTTACCACTATATTAACTCCTGGGGCAGGGTTGCCAGATACCAAAGTAGAGAGGTGGGACCATCTACAGTGGCAGCCACTGGGCAGATAAATAAGAATTTGACATAGGCACTTAACCTTGGAGTGCATCAGAGATGTGCGCTGTGACTCTACAGTCATAACTTTCAAAGTTTCGATCTTGATTCTTAACATTTAATAGCGTGGACAAGTTAATAACCTCTCTGTTCCAAGTGGGGATAATTATAGTAACTACCTGATAGGGTGGTTATGAAATGGAATAAGATAATGTAGGTAAAGTATTCAGAACCAGTATCTTTCATGGTAAGGAGTGAATAAATGTTGGTTGCTATTATTTTCTTGTTATTTTTGAGGGAGTACATCATATTCCTTCATTTTCCCAAGGCAAAAGCCAACCCTAGTAAGTAGCCTTTCAGTCAAGTAAAATGTGTGATCGTCCTGTCCTACTCCAGGACAAAGATCCAAGTACATACGTATGTTTCTTTGACAGCCCTTCATTGTTTGCTTTAGAATTTACTCATCTTTCCAAATCATTCTTTTTTTTTTTTGGGGGGGGGACAGAGTCTCACTGTGTTGCCCGGGCTAGAGTGCCGTGGTGTCATCCTAGCTCACAGCAACCTCAAACTCCTGGGCTCAAGCAATCCTTCTGCCTCAGCCTCCTGAGTAGCTAGGACTATAGGCATGTGCCACCATGCCCGGCTGATTTTTTTTTTCTATATATTTTTAGTTGTCTGATTAATTTTTTTCTATTTTTAATAGAGACGGGGTCTCGCTCTTGCTCAGGCTAGTCTTGAACTCCTGAGCTCAAACGATCCGCCCGCCTCGGCCTCCCAGAGAGCTAGGATTACAGGCGTGAGCCACCGCGCCTGGCCCAAATCATTCTTATGTCCTTTTTTTCCCCCAAAATCAAGCTTTGTAGCCTACTTTAAAAAGCAGAAATCTTTACCTTTTATAATTAGATCTCTTTAAATAGATTTGCGTAGATATTGCAGTTCTTTTCTGAAAATCCCCAGCTACAAGAATCAATGGCTCAGGAGATACAAGATGCCATTGGCAAGGGGTCCTTTCTTTAAAGATAACAACATAATTATACTGAGATGTTTCAGCATTTTATTCTGCTGTTATTTTTATTTTCAGTGTCTTCATACTTTTTTCTTCTCATCTCACTCCGCTATTCCAATTTAGAATAAATTAAAGCATTCATTTGGATACTACTTCAGTATGTATGAGAAAGAACACAGGATAGTGAAGCACATGGTTTTCTCTTTTCTTTACAAGTTCCGAAATAGATATTTGCATTCATTTCGACTTATGGACTTGCAAGAGAGTAAACCAGCAGTCTAATTGAAATGTAGTATTCTCTTTAGGAAGCAAATGTAACTTAATTTCCCTCTTATTGGATTTGATATAGTAGGAATTGACTTATATCACTTGAGGGATGATCCGTTAATAATTTAAACATGAAGTTACCGTCTCAGACCCAGGCTTCCTGATTTATGTTTGTCAATATTATGAGGCTAGCTAACTCTTGGGCATGCTTTAACGAGTTTGAACATTTATGTGGCAAATTAAATTAATTAAATCACTGGAATGGTTTTAATACTTTAATGATTACAGAATTGTAAAAAGAGGCTCCTTCATTTAGAATATCTAAATTTTCTCTTCTTTCATCTTTTAAAATAACTTACCACAAACCTGGGACTTTTCCTTCCTTGAGCTCACATTTCTAGACTTTACTTTGTTAATTTCACCCTTGGAGAAAGTTTCTGGAGACTGTTACTGTCTGGAGCACACTTTTCAGAAGAACTTAATCTGTTTCTCTGATCAGTGACACAGGAGGGTAGAGTCAGTTATTGCAGATTTTCCTGGTAGGGTGACTGTGTAAACTGAAAGCTTATTCACCAATTAAACCAACCTTGGAGTTCCAATGAACTATTTAGATGGAATGAGTAACCTAGTTAATACATAACTGTAGAAGTCTTGGCATCTCCTGTTTCAAACTGTCTTTGTTTTTGTGTTACTTTAGTTCATTGAGTTGCCAAAAATCCACTGATACAAAGCATTTCCTGTGCATTGTTTTACTCTAAAAGGTATTTTTATCTGTGGTTCTTATTTGCACATCGCCCTGTCTTCTGAAGAAATGGAAAGAAAGAAGACATCCTTTTGCAAGTTGAAGTGTAAAGTAGCACTTGCCTCTTTGGTACTTCTCCCGTCATTTAAAACTTCCCTCTGTAGGTCCTTACCCAAGTTTGACCATCACTAGAAAGTAATCAAATTTTAGAAATTGCCCTATCTTTGAATCTTTCTTATACTTTCCCTGCCTACAAACAGTAGATAGCAGGTATATTAATATTTACTAAGGGGTGGATGGCAGCCTCCTATTGTGTTGCCTTTCCTGGGATTATTTTGCATTTTTAATAAGGAGGCTATTTAATCCAAAGGAATGAAGTTCGAATGGTTAAATAAAATCTGAGGCAATACAGTTTGCTAATAGAAGAAATATTTGGAGACAAGAAGGTCTCACTCTTTAAAATATTCTTGTTAGGTTATTTGCACCAACAATAGTCCCACTAACAAGTTTTTTGTTATTGTTTAATAATTCGTCCCATGGGGATCTTCCCATGCTCGCATTTAAGCCTATCAAAGTATCTACATACAATTTGCATCCAAGTCTTTCCAGCTTGTGTGGTCTGTGTGTGACCATGAAAGGGAAGGCTAAGAGCCCCTGAAATCTTTGCTAACCTATTCCTAGTTCAGGATCACCTCTTGGTTACATTACCTTAAAGAGGGTAACAGTATGAATGAAAAAACAAAAGCAGCAGATCAACAATTAGCCTCGGGGAGGAAAATGGGTCCTGACATGTAGACACCGGTAGGGGGAAATCTATGTGGGGACTACCCAGCATTCCTGCCCTGTGACTGCTGTGACCTGCCTGCCCGGCAAGCCCCATCAAGACCAGAAGATGGCTTTGGCTCCAGCACTGCGCAGTGCCCTAATATGTGCATCAGTACAGGGATTTAGCAGCTTTCACAAGGCCATTTATCAGTCACGTCTTTTATGGTTAGGAAATCAGAAGTGTTCAGTTCTTTCCGCTTTTGAAAACGGGAAAGAAGAGGGGAAATTTTTCCTTCTCTTCAGGCTAGAATGAATAGGATTCCAGCCCCTAACCAAGGCTATTAAGTGACAATTCTGCTGTTTGCCCACAGACTAGAGACACTTATTCCCATTGTACCCTATTGTTTATGCACCATTTTAAGACTTAAGTCACTGGCTTCTCTTCTATGCGTGCCTTATACAGTTAAACAAAGAAAGATGAAAATTACAAAGACCTTGAAATGTCAGAGACGTGGGGCAATCTGTTGGCCACGTTTACATCCTTTGTTTTAGAACGGAAGTTCCTGCTGTTCTTAATGGAGAGCCAAGTAAAAGTCCTGGTGGCTGTAGAAAGAGCCCCCTGCCTGGGAAACAGGAGCTTGGTTTTGAGAACTTGCCTGCCTCTCAGAAACTTGGTGACCTGGGATAGGCCTCTTTCAAATCTACTTTCTTTGTGTGTGTGATACAGAGTTAATTATATTTTTCTCTACCTACCTCACATTCTTGTGCGGCTCAAACAAGATAACAGGCACAAAGTACTTTGCAGATAAAGAGGCTTACAAACGCACACTGTGTTGTTTTATTCTACAGCATTTTATTTCTGGGCTGCACTGTAGCTGACCATTTTATATTAACTTAGATCTCCCTCCTGTTAACAAAAGGCTATGTGGAGAAGGAGGGAAACTGAAGTTAGAGAAGAGATGATTCCCCTAAACTGCAGGGAAAATTCAAGGCTGGAAAAGTAACTGTTGTTAATAGGTCAAAATTTACCTGTGAATTTTTTAATGATGTCCTCAAAAATTAATTGCCTTTAAGTTACTTAATTCTCTAAATGGCTTTTGGAGAGGAAATCCTGCCTGTCAGGATCTGCTGTGTCAATCTAACTTCCTTCTGACCTTGACGGAAATTGTAATCTCTGTCGACTCTGGCCGCACGTGGCAATAAGTTGTATTCGTGAGATGTGACAAGAAACCAGTGAATTCTTCTACTGTATTTCCTTCGGTAGTGAGGTAGAGAGTTCTAGGCCCTGAAATGAGGGAAGAATGAATCGATGTTAGCAAGGACAAAAATAGGGTACATCTCAGATTCCTATTCCTGACTTTAAAAAAAAAAAAAAAAGGCACATGACGATGGAGAAAGTCAGATCTATATTGTATCTCTTGTTTCTTCATGGCCTGGATCAGCAAGAGGATTTCTGCCAGGGCCTGTGGTCCTCCAGGGTGTCTCCTCTAGGGACCTGTACACTCTAGTTCCCAAATGAATGGGAAGCTAAGATGGGAGGAAAAGCAATTCATCTGGCTCGCTCTCTCTCTTTTTTTTAATTTCAATAGATTTAGGGGGTACAAGTGTTTTTTGTTACACGGATGAATTGTATAATGCTGATGAAGTCAGGGCTTTTAGTTGTACTTATCACCAGAATAGTGGACATTGTACCAACAGGTAGATTTTTATCCGTCACCCCCCACCACCACCAATGGATCCCTTCCTTTCTTCAGTAACTGATTTAGTGAAGTCAAACATGTTGTCACACAAAGATCCAATTATTGAGACAACCAGGACTGCGACACACAGAAGTCTTGTCAGGAGAATGGGAGAAGCTGCCTCAAATCCAGTCTCTTCGACTAAGGGAAATCATAGGCTTTTTGAGGAGGGGCCACATGCCTTGGGGCAGGTGGAGGGAGATGGTGAGTGCTGGCATCAGGAAATCTGCCCTGGGGCCTTCAGAATCTCAACTCCTTTGCCTTATAGAAAATTTATCATTTCAGGACAGGTGTGGTGGCTCATGCCTATAATGTCAGAACTTTGGGAGGCCGAGGGGGGAGGATCACTTAAGGCCAGGAGTTCCAGTCCATCATTTCTAGGAAGCAGCTCAAAGGGTCAAGTAGTTACTTAAGGGAGAGAGGATTATAAAACAGGGGGTTCATGGAGCCGGTTAAAAATACATGTTGTATCCTTTGACCATTTTACACCTTTACCTTGTGTTCCCCTCAAAATATCTAATATCAAACTGAAAGTACAGAAAGTGCAGTCCTGGAGAAAGGAAGAACATACTCGAACTAATTAGATTACAGGGGGGATATAAACACCGTAATTGAGATCCTGGAGTCCAGAAAGATAAGATTAAGGGTCACAGATATCTGCAGATATCTGTCTCCACTGGTCCATGAGAGGAAATGAAATAAAGAGCAAAAGAGATTTGGATTGGCCAAAACTAAAAGGCTGGAGCACAAAGGTTTTTACATTCTGGCACAAGTCTTAACTATCCCTGGGTTAATGTTTGTCAAGTGTGGTTTGACGCAGCCATACCCAGAGATGGGATGTTGACCACATGGCACGCTATACGTAAGGACCTCCAAGAGTTAAATCTGCAATATTTTTCTTGCCTCTGTTAAGAGACTTAAATTACACTAATATTTAAAAAACGAAACAAAACAGAAGAAATGAAGAT
Source organism: Propithecus coquereli (assembly GCF_000956105.1). Taxonomy (NCBI): domain Eukaryota; kingdom Metazoa; phylum Chordata; class Mammalia; order Primates; family Indriidae; genus Propithecus; species Propithecus coquereli. The sequence continues at coordinate 3,083,120 of NW_012152729.1, read as the reverse complement.
TTAGAAGGTTTTTTTTGTTTGTTTTTTTTTTAAGAGACAGGATCTCGCTGTGTTGCCCAGCCTGACCTCAAACTCTTAGGCTCAAGAGATCCTCCCTCCTCAGCCTCCCAGCACCATCTTTTACTGACAAATAAGGGAATGAAGAGCTGGTAGGAGCAATGCCATTGTCGAAGCAGTGGGAAAGCTCTGGGTTATGCTCGGCTCGTGGTGGAGGCAGGACTTGGTTCCTGTAATGGGCACATCACCAAAGAACCCAGATCTCCTGCCTCTTTGTGTTTGAGGGGAGTAACCATTGTGGATTGTCTATGAGATTAGCCCTAAGCCTAATTAGTCTCTGCGATTTTGGAAGGTAGAGGTGTGTTTTCATATCAGATTCTGCTTATGCACATAGACCTGTTCTTTCCTAGTATGTGAATATTTTTATATATGGCTTCCTTTTTTTCAGCTTCATTGAAAAATAGATTCTTCACTCCTCCTTCCACCCCTCTCACTCTCAAAACTTACTTTTTTTTTCTTTTTTTTTGAGACAAGAGTTTCACTCTGTTGCCCCGGCTGGAGTCAGTGCCGTGGGGTCATCCTAGCTCACAGCAACCTCAAACTCCTGGGCTCAAGTGATCCTTCTGCCTCAGCCTCCCGAGTAGCTGGGACTACAGGCATGCGCCACCATGCTCGGCTAATTTTTTTACATATTTTTAGTTGTCCAGATAATTTCTTTCTATTTTTTTTTTTTTTTTTTGTCTCGCTCTTGCTCAGGCTGGTCTCGAACTCCTGAGCTCAAACAATCTGCCTTCCTCAGCCTCCCAGAGTGCTAGGATTACAGGCGTGAGCCACCGTGCCCGGCCTCAAAACTTACTTTTTTAAAAAACAGTTCCCTCATCTCTAAATCTCTGTGCCCCATGGAGTCCCTTGCACATAGTAAGTGCACATTAAATATTTTCACTGAATTGGCTAGACGGAAGGATATTTCTTAAACTGGAATTTAGGAGTTAAATTCTGGTATATTTTCAGGGGTCTGTGAATTCGCTAAAAGCATTTTAAAAATTTTGTGTTTTTATGTTAATGATAATTCTGAATCGCCTGGATCCACATTATAATCAAGTTGCACTGCACAATTTCAGTGCCCATGTTTGTGTTTGAGAAACATTGGACTAAAACATCACTCAGAATATATGTAAACTTCTGATTACAGAGGAGTGCTGGCTGTAAGTGATCATTCGATTTCTGGAAAATATAATTGGTTTTACCCAGCAGCCCCTCTACCGACAGTGTAGGATATTCCTCAGTTACTTCCTCTTGGTAGGCAGAAGAGAGGGTTAGGAATGGTTTTATCTGTGTTCACTTCTGTGTCTCCAAAAAAAAAGTGTGGGGGGGGGAAGATAGGACAGAAGGAAGAGGGTCTGCATACATTAATAAAGTGTTAAAAGGATGGTGTAAGAATTTGGCCAAGAGTGGAATTTTTTTTCTCACTTAATTTTTCTCAATTTTACTTTTATGAATGGTTTCAGTGAGCTAGGGGTGTGGTTGAGCCCTTCAAATCAGCAGATCCCCTGACTCCAAAAGTTTATTGTGTTAATTCAGATTTGATAGCACCCCTCCACTATGTAAATGTCTCTGGTTGCAAGTATCTCAGATCCTTTATGGAAGAAGAGGGGATCTGATACACATAAATGAAATCTAGGCTTCAACATACCATTGAAAAGCTTGATGAAAAATCTTCTAAATCCTGATTTGTTAAAGGAATCTTTTTTTCACAATGCCATAATTGATACAGGCAAGTCACAGGCAGGTTAAAATTTTTTCAGCTCTCTCTTTCCATATGCATTTGATTTTTCACCCTCTAAAGCAATTCCTTTTTATCATGTTTGTTCCATCAAATCTAGATCCTTCACTGGCTTTCTTGAACACACAGCTGTTTGCTTCTCAATAAGGTTGATTATCTCTGATTTCCTGAAAAGAATACAGAGATGCGAAGAGCCAGGTGTTGTCATTACTGCTGCACAAAGTAAAAGCCATTAGAGTGAAACTAAGATAAACCCCACTGACTAGAATACTTGAATAAGTGTGTAAAAGTGGGCTCGGATTTACTGTGTTCATTTCCCTGAAGCTGTTTGGAAATGCCTGAGGAAAAGGTGATGGACTCTTCAGCTTCAGTTTCACTAATATCTTTTAGTCTAAATACTGTAGTCTGTGGTGAGTACTTTCTGAAAACGGGGGTGGGGGAATTTGGAAATTAATACCATTTTTTGTGAAAACCATATAATATGGATATTTTTAAGGAAACAACAGGATAGTAATGAATTTTTGCCCTTGTCAGGGGACAAGTGTATGCCATCTTCCAGACAAAAAGTGAATTAGGATCTTGGAGTTTTGTGCTTCAAATAAGTTTCTACTGAAGCAATAAGAACATCTCATTTGGATAAAGAAAAATACAAAGAAAAAAAAGGCCAAAAACCCCCGCCTGCATGGGATAATTGGGTTTTGTTGCTTAATCAGAAACTAAAGAATAGTAGTAGGCATCCAGAGCCCAGGTTTTAATTCATAATCAAATGGATTAGCCAATAGTTGGGAAATATACTCAGCATATAACCCCTTCATACAAGCTACTACTGTAAATAGTCTTTTTTTAAAAATAGGTTGGCAAATGTATAAAGATGACTTAACTCTTTGGGAAGGTCATGTATATATGCTGATACAAGAGTCATACTTGTATCATACTGTACAACAGTCTATTTGTCCCAATTAAAATTGTATTAGAAGAAAGAAAAGTATTGGGTTTAATTCTTTCTTTTGTTATACCTTGGTTATAAAACTGACTTTTCAGTTATTTTAAAAATATGTACTGTCTTAAATTCTTTTGCTTTGGCAAATCTGATTTTTCTGGTGTTTCATATCGATAGGCATAGAACTGACAAACAAGTGTTCTACAACTTTAAAGAGCGTTCCAGTTTTCATATTATATCAGTTAGAATGCTTTTGGCTGCAGGTAACAGAAATTCCCAATTCAAGTGGCTTAATAAGGAATGAATTATCACACATAGCAAAAAAGTCCAGGATTGGTAATTCCTCAACACAATGATATCACTCAAGACTTATATTCTTTTATAATTCTGCTCTGCCAGCCTCAGCTTACAGGCCTTACCCTGTAGTCCCTTATGGTTTCCAGTTGGCTGCAGCAACTCAAGGCAACTCTAACACATATATCCTTACGATAGCCAAAGACAAAGAGTTTTCTCAGAGTCTCCCAGCAGAGTTTCCTTCATACCTCATTGTCAGACCTGGGTCACATGCCCATGCCTAGACCAATTCAAGGGAGGTGTCCACCGTGATTCACTTAGATCAGTGAAGACCATAGCTGAATCACATGGGGAGGAGTGGCAAAAGGTGGGTATTTGAACAGCATTAGAGTGCTGTTTGCAAAGAAGAATGGGAGAATGCCAACGAGATGCACACAACAAAATTTGACGTATACAGATTCCTAAAGCTCAAATTAAGAACCCCTTATGCAGGATCTTTAAATTCAATGCCTGTGTCAAATTGCGACCCTGGAAGCTATATCCTTTGACTACATGCGTTCATTTTATTCTCCATAGAAACCTGGTCAGGCTGACTGCCACCTGGAGAAGACCGAGATACAATACAGTCTTAAGACCCAAGTCACATGGCATGATAGGAACAAGGGGAGGGAAGATCAGTCGGAGGCTAGCAGAGCCCCAGGAAATGGGGGCAAAGCTATAAATACCCAAAGAAGACCAGGTTTGACAGGCTATGTATGTGAGGCCTACTGGAGATCCAGACTGCAGAGAAGACAATGGCAGGGCACTTTGAGAAATGCAGAGTGGATGCAGTGAGTGTTCCAGCTCTTCCAGTCCAATAGCAAGTGGGCCCAGAGCCAGCTGCCCAGGCACAGTGCAGGGTCTAGAGACGCTGACCATCCCGCTGGCTCCCCGGGTACAGTGGAGGGTGGGTTGGTAGAGCATGCAGTTTAATGGATGTTCATTGTGAAAGAAGTAATGGACCTCAGTTAGGGCAGGAATTTACATAAATGGAACGTTAAGTCGTGGTTTTGTTAATGCCATGGAATGTTCTTGACTGATACGGTGGGTCAGTGTAAGAAACAGCCCAGTGATTTCTATATCGAATATAAAACTTCGGTTGTCCGTTCTGTTCTTCGCTTTTCCCCCAGGTCTCCACATGACTTGTTCCTTGAGGTCTTCTCCTGAGAGCTTTTCCCTGAGCCCTCACCCCCAGCTCTCAACCACCCACCTTCCTTATGTTTCTTCATAGCCTTAATTGCTGCTGGAAATTTTATTTCTTGATTATTGTCTTTCTCGCCCACTAGAAGGAGGCTCCATGACGATGGGAAGTTTGCTTTCTTCTTCATGCCATATTGTGTCCAGTACTGAGAACATTGGAACCCTGGAATATTGTTGGGGACTCGAGATTTACTGGATGAATGAATGAGATAGCTGTTCATGTTCTTCCTAAAGTTTCTCTCTCCTAATGAATTGATATTCCTCCTTTTATTGGATAATGAAAGCCGTGTTTTCCGATTCCTTTTTTGCCTTAGCTACCAGGAATTGCTAAACTAAATTTTGGGTTCATTTGCAATAACCACTCTTATATCCCTCTTCTCACTTACTATAGAGCTTTTAAAATATTTTATTTTAATGATACACGGTTTCAATATTATTTATTACAAATTGCCTCAAATCCTTTACGGAAGTAAATGAAGATTGAATGATAGTAAGTAAACTGGCTCATTCAAGGGTAACAGAGGGAGACATCGAAAAGAACAGCATGCTTTTGAGTCTGAGTGAACAAGATAATACTGGAGCTGTTGTTAATAGCATAGGAACCAGATCAAACATTACTCATAAAAACCTCTCTATCGTTTTGGTAAATCCCACTTCATTGTTATTGGGTGGTCAGTTTTTTTCCTCTTCCCCACCAGGCTGTGGATGTCATGGGGACAGGGACTGTGTCTTTCTTGTTTTAATTGGCGCCCCAGGGCCTAGCATAGCACCTGGCACATAGTACATAGTTAATCAATATTTGATAAATTAATGTAATATGCCTTTCCTTTCCATTTATGTTTAACTTTAAATATCTACATTAGTAATATGAACTTGTTTCTCATGTGCTCTTACACTTTTCAACCTGCAATTTCCCCTCCTTTTGGATTTCCAAACTTCTTTCACGTTCCTTCCCTTCCTTCCTGACAAGGAACCTTCTTCCTTTAACCACAGCAGCCTCCCACTCCAGGGCCCTTGAATGTGTGCTTTTTCTTCCTTCCTTAGTCTCCTAAATCTTGCTTTCCCCATGACCAAACCAAAAGTGACTCATCAACTCAGATTTCCCACTGGAAGGGGCCTGAGAACTCATTTGTCTAACTGGCTCCTCCCACCTGGTCCAGAGAAGTGGAGTGGATTGCCCCAGGTCACACAGTTTGTGGGCAGCAGGGCCAAAGCGAGAACACAGATCTCTTAACTCGGGACCCTCCTCTCCCGCTGCAAAGCAAGCAAGCCTCTTCCTACTCCAGAAAGAGAACGTACTATAACAAAAGCAGAAAAATACATTGTACCCGTAGTTGAAAGTATCTTAAATGCAGTATATTGTAGGTGTTAACTGTCAGACAATTTGTTTGAGCCCGGTTCTATTTACTCTTCAGACAAGTTGTTTAAGTCCTCTGTGTTAGTGTATATCCTTTCTATCTTTTTTTTCTTTGCGTTTGTGTATTTAATGTACATATTTAAATCTATAAGTTTGGTTTGTTAATAGTGGGAGAAGTTGTGTGTGCATTTTTACATACATAAATGGAATATACTGGTTCTATTAGTTTCTTTCACTTAACAATGTCTTGAGGAGACCTTTCCATGTCAGCGTATGTAATTCTGTCCTGTTCCCTTATGACTGACTGCATAGTATTCCATAATATGGGTAAACCATGGCTATCTAACCACTTCCATATTATGTTTAGTTTATTTCTTCCCATTTTCACTGTTACAATTCTGCAGTACAGTCTTTATGTAGATCCCCTTGTGCACATATGTAATAACCTCTCTAGGATAAATAACCGGGAATGTGGGCTCACGCCTGTAATCCTAGCACTCTGGGAGGCCGAGGCGAAAGGATTGCTTGAGCTCAGGAGTTTGAGACCAGCCTGAGCAAGAGCAAAACCCCATTTCCACTAAAAAAATAAAAATCAGCCAGGCACAATGGCACGCACTTGTCATCCCAGCTACTCACAGGCTGAGGCAGGAGGATCACTTGAGCCCAGGAGTTTGAAGTTGCTGTGAGCTAGGATGACGCCACTGCACTCTAGCTGGGGCAACAGAGTGAGACTCTATTTCAAAAAAAAAAAAAAACCCGAGAATGTGAAGAGTGGGT
>NW_012152729.1:3070520-3073180 GCF_000956105.1 Propithecus coquereli | reverse complement strand
CAGTAGGATTGCTTGAGCCCAGGAGTTTGAGGTTGCTGTGAGCTAGGCTGACGCCACGGCACTCGCCCCAGGCAAGAGAGTGAGACGCTGTCTCAAAAAAAAAAAAATAGATTTGTATTTCTTTCTTTTTTTCTATAGGAGACATGGTCTCAAAGTACCGAGAACCTTTGATCCACACCTTCCTGAGAGGAGTGAGAGATCCCGAGAGCACTCACAGGGCCAGCAGCTTGGCCAACCTGGGAGAACTGTGCCAGAGGCTGGACTTCCTGCTGGGCTCCGTGGTTCATGAGGTACCGTGTGTTGATTCCTTTCTCTAAAGCTTGTTTCACTTAGACCTATGACGCAGCTTGGGCCTGGGAGTCGGGAGACCTGTGTTCCTTTTCCAGATCTGCTACTGCCTCCCTGCGAGACAGGACAAGGGAGTCATTTGACTTCCCTGGGCTTCATTGGTCTCATATGTGTTTTGAAAGTTATATTAGTAAGAATTTCATAGCTGCAAATGACAGGATGTCATTTCAACCTACCTTAAGCAATAGAAGATGATTTATTATAAAGATGCCAATGTAATTAACAGAATTGGAGAATCCTTGAGGAAGGGTGAACAGAACTTTACCCTGGGTCTCTGGGCCATATGTGAGTCTTATCTCTGTATTCACAGAAAACTCTCAGGCAGAGACTCTAATTGGCCCTCTTTGGTCACTGGCACCCTGTGTTCAGGGGGCGGTGCTGTTTACCAGAAAAGATTTTGGTCGCCACTCTAGACCCAGTATCTGGTATATAGTAGGTACTCCGTAAATGACAGTCGGAAGGATGCGTGGACAGCCAAAGTGACAGCCATACAAGATGTTGGGCTGGAAGCTCCTCCTGGCTTCAGAGTTTATGATTTAATGAAATGTGCATCTTGCCGCTGTCCTCTCTGAGTATCTTTCTCTAGCCTCTTAAAATTTACCTTTGCCTTGTAGCCTTGTATTTATTTCACCATCAATATATCAGTATATATCTTTTTTTTTTTTTTTAAGAGATAGGATCTCACTCTGTCACCCAGACTGGAGTGGAGTGACCTAATCACAGCTCACTGTAACCTTGCAGTGACCCTCCTGCCTCAGGCTCCCAAGTAGCTGAGACTACAGGTGGGCACCACCACATCAGCTAACTTTTAAATTTTTTATAGAGATGGAGTCTTGCTATGTTGCCCAGGCTGGTCTCAAACTCCTGGCCTCAAGCCTCCCAAAGTGCGGGGATTATAGGCATGAACAACCAGAGGGCCTCAGTATAACTTCTCTGGGCCATATACTCAAATGGTTCCCACATTTTTTTTTCTGTATTTTCTTGGTCTCTTCACATGTCTTAAACCAAACCGAACCATAAACCATGAGCTAAAACAAACTGCTGGACTGTGATCCGAACCGAACCCAAGTATGATTATTTTTGTTAACAGCTTTACTGAGATATAATTCACGTAATCCAACACATATAATAATACAATTATTATAGCTCACACCTATAATCCCACTTAAGGGATACAACTCAATGGTTATTAGTATGTTCAGAATTATGCCAGCATCACAAAAACATTTCTTAAACATAGCATACATAAAAACATAAAACATAACATAACAAACATAAAATGTTTCTTAAACATTCTTGAACTGCAGAAAAATTTCCCCCGGATCTCAAAGTGGATCAGCTCAGACTGATGGGACCCATACGTTTTCTAAAACTAATGAACCTGAACAGAACCTAAATATCATGATCTCTGAACCCAAATGCTGAGACTATATTTCTTTTTAAATCCTTAGACTCTTCCTTTTCTCTCTCTTAAGGAAACTATAGTACGATGGCAGCGTCTGATTTACTATCCAAAGTATTAGAGAAATTTTTTGGTTTGGTTGATTGAGAAGATTGAGCTAAAACAATTTCGTAGCATTTAAGAAGCGTCATTTTTCTGGCACCTGCAATATGTCAGGCCCTTTGTTAGGGGCTGGGAATATAAAACTGTATCAGATACCACCTTGCCTTCTGGGCATGGGTAATCTGGTGGAAGAAACGGAAATCAACAATTACAATTACAGTCCATTGGGATAGGTGCTAGGGGAGCATATTTGGGTGTTGACAAAGATGTCCTGGAGGAAGAGACCCTTGGAACTGAATCTGGAGAACAAGTAGACATTAGGTAGGCCGAGAAGGCAGAGGGGAGCATTGCAGCAGAGGGAGCAGCTTGTGCAAAGGCTATGGGACAGCCCAGTGTGTTTGAGGAACTACAGGAAGATCCCAACGGCTGGAGTGAAGGGTGGGGTGGGCATTAGCTGGTGGCAGGAGCTGAGGCAAGAGAGGCGGGCAATGGCCACGTTATGAAGGGCCTTGTTACTTTATGACTTCACAGCAAGCGTCAAGCATTGCTTATTTAGCCTTTGGGAATGAAGTGCAAATAGGGAGGAGGCTGTTTGCCGCCCATGGGTGCCAACAGAAAGAGAAGCACCGTCTGTGACCCTGGGACCTCCTTTATGTTTCAGCCTTAAAATCGAGGCAAGGAGCTGCTGCTATGGGGGACCCGCCTGGTGAACCTGTTGTCCAGTGACCCGGCCCCACTTCTAGAGACCTGGACTGTGTCAGCAGCATCAATCCCAACAGTGTTCATGGTCATTAATAAATTGTGGGCC
>NW_012152729.1:3069774-3070470 GCF_000956105.1 Propithecus coquereli | reverse complement strand
TATTTCTCCCCTCTTTAAAAACAAAACCAAACCATCCCTCAACCCCACTGCCTTGACCAGCTTTCACCTCATTTCTTTGATCCACTCCCCAGAAGAACACCTTAAGCAATCTTTCCGTGTGCTGTTCTTCTTCTCCCTTTGTGACTTAAATCCACTTAATCCACTTCTGTCATGCTTTCACCCCCACCTATCCATCAGAACCTTTTTCGTCAAGGTCAACAGTGAGATTGTTACTCAATCTCAGGATCAACTTCTACGTCTTTCTACCTGACCTGTTAGCAGCTCCATGAAGCCTACCCTGACCACCTTTTTAAAAATTGAAGTCTGCCACCATTCCTATTATTACTTATTCCCCTTACCTCTTTGCTTTTTCCCCGCATAGCATGTATTATCCTCTAACATTTTATGTAATTTATACTAGAACGTAAGCTCCACGGGGGCAGGAATCATTGTCTCTTGTTTGCTGTCATATCCTAAACATCTAGAACAGAGCTTAACACATACTAGGCCTTTCAATAAATATTTGTCAAATGAGTGAATGAATCATAGTCCTTTCTTTGACAAGGACCCCAAATGCCTTGATTGTCTTTCACTCAATTTGCTTATCCAAGCAGGCAGGGTGATCGTGAGGGGAAAGCACTGGGCTGATGATTGGGGTCTAGCCTGGGGGCCACACTTGCTATTTGTGTGACCATG
>NW_012152729.1:3054463-3065674 GCF_000956105.1 Propithecus coquereli | reverse complement strand
ACCCGCCTCGGCCTCCCAGAGTGCTAGGATTACAGGCGTGAGCCACCGTGCCCGGCCAACTTTTCTGTTTTTAGTAGAGACAGGGTCTAGCTCTTGTTCAGGCTGGTCTCAAACTCCTGAGCTCAAGTGATCCTCAGCTCTAAGAGTGCTAGGATTACAGGGGTGAGCCACCACACCTGACCCAGAACCAATCTTGATTCACCTTTTCATACCCCCTAGTGCCTATCCCAGTGCTTGGCATATAGTGGGTGCTAAGAGTTAGCTAAGTGATTAATACAGTATTGAATGAACAGGATAAGGCTGGTTGAGAAGGCTAGTTCCTACATGTTTAAAAAATAGTCATAACAGCACAGCAAGCACTTAATATTCTTTTCTTTTTTTATTTTTCTTGAGACAGGGGTCTAGCTCTGTTGCCCAGGCTAGAGTACAGTGGCACAATCATAGCTCACTGCAGCCTTGAATTCCTAGGCTCACGGGATCCTACTGCCTCAGCCTCCTGAGTAGCTGGGACTGTAGGCGAGTACTGCGCCCAGCTAATTTTTTTCTTATTTTTGTAGAGGCAGGGTCTCACTGTGATGCCAGGGCTAGTCTTGAACTACCGGCCTCAAGCAGTCCTCCCACCTCAGCCTCCCAAAAAGTGCTGGGATTACAGGCATGAGCCTCCGCACCCAACGTTAATACTCTTCTGAGTGCCTTAGATATGTCAACTGATCCAGTCCTCGCAGAGGGTACTGAGGCACAGAGAAATTACATAAGTTGCCAAGGTCGTGCAGGTGGCAGGACCAGGATTTGAATGCAGACAGCTGGTTCCAGAATCTCTACTGTTAACCACTCTTCTATCTTATCTGTGAATAACCATTTTCAGTTCATTTATAGGATCACTTTTGTGCCCTTGAAACTGAAGAGAATTGCCATAGGAGGAAAGCTACACACAGGAAGAGTCACACAGCTCTGTCTCAATAGAGCTTGCTTTCAGCAGTGAGACCTCAGAAGGCAATATATGCCCTGTGATTTGAAAAACCAAGGATTTTCATCCCATATAATTTCTGTCTCTTCTTTTTAGATGTTCCTTCTTATGTAGCATCCCACGCTTGCCTTGTCATCAGTGTCAAACCAGCTACCTTGGGTGGACTGCAAGTATGAACCTGCCAGTCTTAGTATTCCAGCCATTGAGTCCTCCTGCAGTCCAACAACTCTAGTCCCTTTACATGGAAAGAGTGGGGAATTTGGCATGGCTCTTAAGCAGCTCTCCATTCATTTGTTAATTAATTCAACAAATATTTACCGAATACTTACTCTGTGTCAGTTGGGACTAGAGAAGGGGTGCAAAGGGAGCTTGTTATTGTACATGACTTGGATGGCGAGTGACATTTGAGCACAGACCTGAGGAAGCAAGTGGTTGATCCAGATACCTAGGGGAGAGCATTCCAGGTGGAGGCAGCTGCAAGTACTGAGACCCGGAAGCAGGTGTAGGCTTGACATGCAAGGCCAGTGTGGCCTGAGAGAAGAGGGTAAGAGGAACAGTCACAGGAGTTGGCATGAGAAAGGTGGCGGCCAAGTGGGGCCTTGTACAGACTTTGGCTTTTCCTACGTGTAAGATGGGAGGCCAGAGCAAAGGAATGAAATGATCTAACTTCTTTTAAAAGATTACTGTAGCTTCTTCTGTGACATTCTTTCAGTGTTTCATGAAAGCTCTTGAACCCTTTCACAGTCTCACAATTGCTCAGCGCCAGTGCGTACAGGTGGAGTAGGAACTTTGACTTTGGGGACACTTGTCTTTGCAAACTGAAGGAATTCTCCTTCGTGAGCATTTGTCATGTGCCAGGGATGCTGGAAGACACAGATAAAGGACCCAATCTCTTCCCCGAAGGAAATCTTGGTAGAGTGTGAAACACAGAGGAGCAAATAGACAGGGACCAGAGTGATCTGACAGGGCCAGCGCCAGGTGCTGCGGGAACCCGGACTCAACAGGGCGTCAAGAAGAGCACGTTGATCGAGTGTTAGCCAGGCAGAGCAGAAGCGTAATCTATTTTGATATAGAATTAAACAAAGTAGCCACTGTAGTCCCTTCTAACACGATCCGATCTGGGGCACCAGCGCCCTTCCTGGCTGGCTGCAGCTCCTGGGCACCTGGAGAAGGTGATCCTGACTGTCGGGTGGCCCAGATTCGGGTGCTGTCTGTGCTGTGATGGTGCCGGCTGGGGGCAGGAACATGAAGGGTGGGCTCAACCCTTCCAGTCTTCTACCAGGAATTTAAGTTTTTCCCCTCTGTTGATGTCAGGATTTAGCCTGTGTAGAGAGCATTATTATTTTTTCCCCAATTTCTCCTTGTTGTTGTCAAGAGCTCTGTTGCTCAAAACCAAATCTTGATTGGTTCTTTCATCTTTATCATTCTCTATGAGGAGTATATATGATTTAAGTGAACCACAGCGAGAGGCCTGTCCTCAGTACAGCAGACAAGCTGCACCCCAGGTGACAAGACCATGGAGCAGTGTCCTTTTAGTGTGGTACCCAGAATTCCACACACCTGAGCTTTGAGGCCTGGTACAAAGCTACTGCTTCTGATCCCACTGAATGGTCTGAATTTATCACCAGGTTTGTCACGATCAGTATGGTTTTCTAAGTGACAGGGCTCATACAATTTGTGGATTTGTAAACTCCTGACATGAGGACGTGGGTAGATGTTCCGGGAAACCCCAAGGAAGCTAAAGTAGCTGCCATGGCTTCTTTCATGGCAGGCTGAGCGAGTAAGCCCAGCTCATAATAATTGCTGTTCACACTGCCTTTGCTGGTAAGATTTCTTAGTTTACAGATAGTCTAGTTGCAGACCAATTAGCAGCCTGGCTGAACTTTAACAAATGAAGCTTTAGGAAAAGGGATAAAGCTACAGTTGGAAAATTGAAGTCATGCTTCCTGGATACATACCTCAACTCGGGTTACCTTCTCGCCTGGAATTTTCCAAAGTCAGTTTTTGGTAATCTTGCCATTTGTTTTATCTTTATTGACATAGTTCTGGTTATGCTTGGTGTGTGCCAGCTGTTCGGAGAGTGATGTTTTTCCTTATTTCCGTTGGCTCCCGCCAAGTGTTAAATTGCTTAAACTGACCTTTAATGTTTCCAAAGCAATCATCATGTTTCTCCTGTATGAATTTCAGAAGTGGACGTGATTCACGTGATTTAGCCAGTGAAGAGAAAGCCTTCCATAGTAGGGTTTGTTAGAATAGGTACATTGACCCTCAGGGCGGGCAACGTGAAGATCACACCGAATGGATTTCTGCCCTCTGGGAGGACTTAGACACGGAGAATAGAAATATTACACCAACTCATAAATTAGTAAAGACCTTACATCATCTATCTGTCATTCACTAAGCCTTCTAGAGGTGGAACAGAATGTTGAGTATGTCCTTGGGGTTAGAGGTGAGAGACCAGCCATGGAGTGACTTCTCCAGGCTGGTTAGATAGAAGAGAGTGGCCATGCATCCTCCCTGCTTCTAGTGTTGGATGAGGGGTCTGTCCCTCTAGCCTGCAGGAGGGCAGCATTCTGAGCTGGCTACGGGAGCTTGTCCTGAACTAAAGAAGGCTGCTCTTATCTCTTGATGGTATCTGCAAGACTGTATTAAAATTCTGATGTTCAAAAAGCATTTTGCATGACTAACCATTATACATGTCACAGGGTTTGGTCCTGGGACAGAGGTGTTGAGGAAGGTTCACCAACACTCTTCCTGATTGCCCTGGATGGCTGACTGCCCATGAGCTTGGTACGTCTGGCACATAAGTCCCTAACAGCCTGTAGCAAGCAGGAGGTTATTCCAGCTGATCTCAGCAGGGCTTGTCATAACCAGCTCCTCTCTCAGTCATACCTTCAAGGTGGCACAGGGATTCAAGAATTCGCCTTGAAAGGAAATCCCTTTTCCAGCCAGGATGCTTCTGACTGGATATCCCAATGGTGGAATTAATGCCCAACTGTCCTCAGTGTAAGCTGAGGTGGAAGCATAGCCCACTCAGCATAGCAAGGCCAAACAGAGGTGGCAAAGGCAGACTCCAGGCCAGGAAGGCTTGGTCTGCCAAACATGGAAGCATGAGCCCAAAGCTAAACCTACAGGAGAGCCGGCAAAATGCCTGGGATCCTCTGCTCGTTACATGGCCCTGGGCTGGCTTTCATACATTAGTTATCAGACTGCATAAACTCAACTTCCCTGTGTCAAGAAGGACTCAGACCTAGCTCTAACTTGTTTCTCCGGTTTCAGCTCTTACCTTGTAAATACTAAGCCTGAAAGTGGAGGTAGCTATTACATTGTTACCTGTCTGGAGGTCGCCCAAGGAATTCCTCTTAGGACTGAATTGCTTTTACCGTTAATGCCAGAGGCATAGAAGCCACTGCTGGCCTTTGGGGTCGGGGGGGTCCCAGGTCAAAGGCAGAAGCAGCTTGCTGAGTCTTTTTGAAAACAGTCCCCCAAAAGTTGAGCTTTTCTGGGATTTGTCTTTACTTGGAAGCTGCAAGTTTGTCTAATAGATGTATAACTTGATTAAATGCCAGTGTATCACAGATGCAATTATATTTAAGAACAAGCTACTTCTTCTAATCTCTCTGCCATCACTGATTAATTAGACACTTTGAACTATGCCCAACTGTTTGAAAGCTGTGAAAAATACAGCCTGCATAGTTAATATTTCTGCACAAGCCTATTTCCTCATTTGTGCCCATATTCACCATTCTTTAAACATAATATGTATTTATACATGTTTCCAAACACACAATCTGGCTATTTTCTTATCATGGTTAGAAATGCCTGCACTGTTGGCCAAGAAATACACTCACACAGTAAATCCAATAACAAAAGTTTGTGATAGACCAATCGAATAATTTAGATGTACCTTCACATTGTTCTTGCCATTGGTCACACTTTCAAAATTTATATTTTCTTTTTAAATGTTGTATGAATGTTTCAGAAGGGTTTGTTCTGGTTGTTATTGTTTTTAATTGTATATCTTTATTGATATTTTATTTATTTTTCATGATCTAGATGGAATAAAAGGATTTTAGAATATTTTTGTGCCTACCAGGAGCCAAGTAGGGGCAGAGTGGCTGGTACAGGGTATAGAAACTGTATCTTTTTTTTTTTTTGAGACAGTCTTGCTCTGTCACCTGGGCTAGAGTGCAGTGGTGTCAGCCTAGCACACAGCAACCTCAAACTCCTAGGCTTTAGTGATCCTCCTGCCTCAGCCTCCAGAGTATCTGGGACTACAGGGGCACATCACAATGCCCAGCTAATTTTTTCCATTTTTTGTAGAGAGGGCATCTCGCTTTTGCTCAGTCTGGTCTCAAACTCCTGACTTCAAGTGATCTTCTCACCTTGGCCTCCCAGAGTGCTAGGTTTACAGGTGTGAACCACCACACCCAACCTGTATCACTTTATGACATACGATTATTAGCTATATATCTGGCACCATGTTTTGCAAGTAATTTCCAGTCTTTATTTTCTGTTATAGAACTGTCTTTTAAAGCAATTGAGCACAGAAAGACCTATTCCACAAATGAAGAAGGCCAGGCAGGGAGTCTCTGAAATTGGCCTCTGCTGACTCACATGGGGTGTACACTAGATTTGTAGGACTGGGACGTCTGGACATGCCGAAGAAGATCACATTGAATATTTCGGTGTTTCTGTATCCCTGGGCTGAAACCTTTATTAATGGTATATTCATCTTCGTGTCAGGCCTTGAACTCTGAAGCCTCCTTGGCTAAGTCCCCATGGTCCTTAGTCTCTAGAAGCAGCTTTGCTTTGGACCATCTTTTTTCCATTTTTCAATGTTCTCAAAGAAGGACAAGTAATAATTCTTACCACTTTTGCAGAAATATTTGCATTTGACCTTACCTTTTTAAAAATACATCTTCTATACAGGACACATATTCCTTCCCACTCCCTAACCTCCCTCCTGAATTCCAAGCCAGATTTTGTCCTTTTCCAGAAAAGCCAGACTGCATCAAGATCTCTACCACTAGATCTCGCTCTTTTTATTGAGGATGAGGAAATTATCCACCCCTCTCTAAGCCAGATTGCTCTCGATGAATGTGTAGTAAGTGGAACACACTGGAAAGGCTATAGGTAATTGTACAACCCTGATTCTTACTGACTTCTTTCCTCACTTTCCTAGGTAACAGCTTGCCTGATTGCTGTGGCTAAAACAGACCGCGAAGTTCAAGTGCGCAGAGCTGCCGTCCACGTGGTTGTGCTACTGCTTCGGGGACTCAGCCAGAAAGCCACTGAGGTAAGTCAGTCTCTCACCATTTGCAACTTCTCTACCTCTTTGTTTTTTTGTCTAAGTCTTTTTACCTGGGAAAGCTTCAAACCTTTTCCCTAAATGGGCTCATGCAAATGAATCAGTCAATAGAGATTTTGTAGCAGGAAATGGTATTGTTTGCATCTTCAATAAGAGTCTCTATTTCCTCTATTAACATATTGCACAAGCTACACACTAACTGCTGCAGAAAAACCAGAGCATGAGGTTATAGACTGAGGCCCTGATCCTGGCATTCTCACCATAAGGACAGGCTCCAAGGTGAGCAGGCTGGAACACATTAACCCTGCCTCTGTAGCCTGAACTTTAGTGACTTGTCTTCCTGACTCATTTAAGTTTTCATACTGAATTAATAAAGGGTCTCATATAAGATGTTTCCTTTCTAGCTGAATTCAGTCCATGAGATTTTAGTTGCTGCATAAATTAAACCTTTTTCCTCCTTCAAGTCGGTTTGGCTGGATTTCTCCCCAGTGTATGGCCAGTACAGGAAGCAAGTGTATATATCCATATGTGTGCTAAGAGTGAGTGACCTCTAAATTAATTGTCTTCTTGATTTTAATGGAATCTCATTCCCAGTTGACTTCGTGCAGAGAGTTTGCATAAATAATTCACTTTCCAGCATCCACAATGCTCGTCTGTGGCTGGCACATTGGTATTTAACCAAGTGTCAGTGAAGCCTTTATTAAGAATGATTGTTTTGTCATACACACAGGCTTTATTTATGCTAGAATTTCACCATATCAAGTTTCTGACACCATTTTTGTACAAGCATGGACTCGTTAGTTATCCCCTTCCTTCCCAACACAGCCACATTTTCGCTTTAAACACTTCCCTGCTGTCGTTACAGCTCAGTGGCTGGGCCATTGAATTTCCAAATGGCCACTTTCCTGTGTTTTATGCTCAGCTACATCTCTTTCCCTTCTCCTGCCTTGTGTAGGTTAAGGTTTCGATTAAACGAGTTTATCTGAACATGTTTAACTGCAAGTTATAAAAACTCCAACTACAATGGCCTAAACAAATAAGAATCTTTTTCTTTTTTTTTTTTTTTTGAGACAGAGTCTTGCTCTGTTGCCCAGGCTGGAATGCCGTGGCATCAGCCTTGCTCACAGCAACTTCAAACTCCTGGGCTCAAGCAATCCTTCTGCCTCAGCCTCCCGAGTAGCTGGGACTACAGGCATGTGCCACCATGCCCAGCTAATTTTTATATATATATTTTTAGTTGTCCAGATCATTTCTTTCTATTTTTTAGTAGAGACTGGGTCTCGCTCTTGCTCAGGCTGGTCTTGAACTCCTGACCTTCAGCGATCCACCCGCCTCGGCCTCCCAGAGTGCTGGGATTACAGGTATGAGCCACCGCGCCTGGCCAAGAATCTTTTTCTTACATCACAAGAAATATGTAGGTGGTGTTTGTTTAGCAGCTCAATGTCCACAGGGTTGATATTTCTATAATCGTCATGGCCTTTTTGTATCATGACTACAAAATAGCTACTGCAGCTCTGGCCACTGGGACTGATTTAAATGAGTAAGAAAGAAGATGGGAGAAGGGCAGCCCTAGATGTTTTTGTATCCTTTTTGGGGAGAACTAGAAAAGTTTCTCAGAACTACCCTCCCCCCAGACTTCTACTTTATTTTATTGCCCAGAACTGTCTCACATAATTTCATTGATAATTACTAGCTGCAAGGGAGCCCAACAGGAAATTTAGCTGGCATATTGCTACTCTGAACAAAATTGAATTTTAGTCAGCAAGGAAGATGGCAGGAGATGGACATTGGATAGGCAACTAATCGTGACACAAAGGGGAACGGGGAAGAATGACCTGGCTGACTCATAAAACCTTCTGCAGAGATAGAATTGCTCAGGAACTGGAGAAGTTGGCGGTTCCAGGTTATTATCTAGGTCCTAGGACCTTGATGGGGATGAGCGACCATGTATAATTTGTATAATTAAATAAATCGCTACAGGGTACACACTGCTCTTGTTAAGATGCTCTTGTGCAAGAGGGAGTTAAGGATCAGTGTTTTTCATCCATTGTTAAGATCTACAAAACTCTTGGCAAATATATCGTTACGTAAGTTGTTAATAACAATAGGGGAAATTGGGTGAGGGGTATATACAGGACTCTGTACTATCTTTGCAACTTTTCTGCAAATCTAAGATTCTTTCAAAATAAAAATTTATTTAAAATATAAGTTACAACGCTATTAAAAGAAATCTGCAAAACTGTGTAAGTGCACACACCCTTACTGAGAGAGAGAGAGAGAGTGAGAGAGAGAGTTTGTATGTAAAGCAGAGGAAAATGTCCTTAGTAAAGTCAGAGAAGAAATAGAAGAAACAGAAACTGTATCCAGATTTCTCACATCTGTTTGTAGCCAATGAAAGCAACGTTGCTCGTCTGTCTCACCAGTACTAAAATAATTTGTGGCCATGGAAGATTTTTGTCATTTTCAAAAAGCCATGTGAATGAAAAGCCTCCTATTCTCCAATCCACCCCTAGTCTGCACTCACTTAAACTTGTAAATTGTGCTTGCTCAGGGAATAAAGAAAAGGAAATGGGATGAGATGAATGTATGATTTCCTCTTCCTGGTGCATCCCTGAGACCAGGTGTGTTAAATCTTGTAATCGTAGGTGTGATTATAATCAGGGGCACGTTAATGAGAAGCGGAGATAACCACAAAGCTTTCAATCTGGGATTTCTCTTTATGGCTCTGTTTTGCCCCCAGGAACAGCTGAAATGAAAATGCCACTTTGTTGATGAAGTTTTATGTATTTTTTTTTCCTTCTAATCACCATCTCTCAGACTATAGAGCGCCAAAAGATAATACCAGGTTGCAGCGAATTCTCTGTTGCTCGTAGATATGCCTGCCAAGGACCTCTGTGGTTATGGCAGCTTGAAAAGGAGGTAGAGGTTCAGAAGATCAGGAGATAAATTGGGATCAGAGAGGGAAAATATCACCATAACTCATGAGGTAGTTTTTACCTCTTTCCCATTTGCAAGTAGCCAGAGTTTTGTGCAATATCTGCATTATTTTTGACAATATCCACATTGGAGAGAAATGCTGTGATCACTTTCTTGTTGAAAAACTTAATTTCTCTCCTTAGTCTCATTTTGGCCAGTGACCGTATCTGTTACATATCCTGAAGGAAAGTAGAAGCCAGAAGGACCTCAACTCCTCCCACCTCCCCAGTCCCCACCCCATCCCCCCACCTTTAAACCCATTCTACCTTACCCTTGCTGAAAAACAAATTTACTAGGAGTACCCAGGAGAGGAGATATGGTCAGACCTGCGCTTTCTGTTGGCCTCAGAGTTGAGAAAAGCCCTTCTCAACATGAGTAGGTGAGCTAAGCAACAGAATAAGGAAGTTGTACATAACTACCCAGCTCTCCCCAAGTTAGAGCTTTGCACGGAGAATTGTTTATTCTAAGTACTGTAAATGTATACAACATCCATATTCATAAATTCATTCCAAACACAATAATTGGGGCAGTAGTCACTGAGCGATGGCCTATCAGACTGGCCCTCCTTCAAATAACACCCATAAACTCTGGACAAAATATAATGAGCAGCTACTGGAAACCACTGGAGAGGGGTTAGAAGCAGGCAGATGCTTACTCGAGTCCATGCTTAGAGGAAAGTGATGCGCACGTGAGTTCTATTTTCTTGGCTTTTAACCTAGGGACAGGTGTACTCGGCAAGGCATATGATACAGTAGGGGCACTGGTGGAGAGATTGCTCTTTCTGGCCTGTAGAACCAAAAGATTGAATCTGGGGAAACTATAGTTGCAGGAGAAAGAGGGGCAATGCTGGAAGGGAAAAGTCCAGACAGAGGATTCCAAATTCTGTCTGCCTACTTCTCTGGCTAACCCCTGAACCAAGCAAGATAATTGCCTGCTTCAAAACAAAAATAAACCACCCACTGGAGAAGAACAGAAGTCAGAGTCTCCATAATCTAACATCCGTAATGTCCTGGACACGAGTCCTAATTATTCAATATATGAAAAACCAGGAAAATGGAACATATTCACAAGCGAGAAGAAAATCAACTGAGACCAACCCAAGATGATCCTGATGTTGGAATTATAAGAAAAGGATTTTTTTTTTCTTTTTTGAGACAGAGCCTCACTCCATCACCCAGGGAGAGTGCAGTGGCATCATCATAACTCACAGCAACCTCACACTCCTGGGCTCAAGCGATTCTCCTGTCTCAGCCTCCCGAGTAGCTGGGACTACAAGTGTGCCACTACCACGCCTGGCTAATTTTTCTATTTTTTGTAGAGACAAAGTCTCACCGTTACTCTAGCTGATCTCAAACTCCTGACCTCAAGCAATCCTCCTGCCTCGGCCTCCTAAGGTGCTAGGATCACAGGAGTGAGTCACCGTGCCTGGCCCAGAAAAGGATATTAAAGCAGATATTATAATTATGCTTAATGTAATAAAGGAAAAAATTCTTACAATTGATAAAAAGGAAATCTCAGAAGAGAAATAGAGATAATTTTAAAAAGCCAAATGGAAGTTCTAGAACTGAAAACTACATTATCCAAATTTTTTTTTTAAAAAATCACTGAATGGAATTAAAAGTAAAATGGAAATGACCAAGAAAAGAATGAATAAGTGAATTGGAAGATAGAGCAATAAAAATTATCTAGTGGGAAGAACAGAGAGAAAAAAAAATTTTTTTTAATGAGTAAAGCTGTGTGTAGTGGCACGCGCCTATAGGCCCTGCTACTTGGGAGGCTGAAGCAGGAGGATCACTTGAGCCCAGCAGTTTGAGGCCAGCCTGGGCAACACAGAGAGACCCTGTCTCCAAAGCAAAAAAAAAAAATTGATTTCATAAGACCAGAGGTTCTCAGGAACCAAACCCTGTATTTCCCCCAGGAACAGTGGTTCCATATCTGCTGATGCAGCATTCACAGC
>NW_012152729.1:3048164-3051063 GCF_000956105.1 Propithecus coquereli | reverse complement strand
GCCTCGGCCTCGCAGAGTGCTAGGATTACAGGCGTGAGCCACCGCGCCCGGCCAATCCTCCTGTTTTTAATGTGGCACTCCCATCTGTACCTGTACCTGATGTCTCCCTATCAAGAGTCTCTCTGAGCGGGGCGTGGTGGCTCACGCCTGTAATTCTAGCACTCTGGGAGGCTAAGGTGGGAGGATCACTTGAGTTCAGAAGTTCAAGACCAGCCTGAGCAAGAGCAAGACCCCATCTCTACTAAAAATAGAAAAAATTAGCTGGGTGTGGTGGCACATGCGTGTAGTCCCAGCTACTCGGGAGGCTGAGGCAAGAGAATCACTTGAGCCCAGGAGTTTGAGGTTGCTGTGAGCTATGATGATGCCATGGCACTCTAGCCCAGGCGACAGAGTGAGACTCTGCTTCAAAAAAAAAAAAAAAAAAAGAGTCTCTCTGGTTGAACCCTCCAAAGGGTAAAACTTGAGGCTCTGCTGTGGTTGGGAGGGACAGCGACCTGGATGCAGAGAGTAGAAGAGGCTTCAGGTCACCTGATCACTAGGCAGACATACTTTCAACTGGGGCTTCTGCTCACCCTTATTTTAAGAGGCACAGGGTTATCAACTCCAGAACTTTTCTGAGTTTCTGTGGCACATTAGGCTTGCTTCTGGGCTTCTTAGGTTTAATAAGTCAGTTTAGCATCCAGACCAAGACACTTTTAAGAGTAAAAGAGGATACTATTAATAATTATACCAGAGCATTAGGAATAAAATGTACTATTCTGGGCAAATCAGGACTATAACTCTCAGATTCACCCAACTGCTTTCTAGCATCAAAACTTTTGTTGCTATTTCTACTTTTTGTTGTTGTTGTTGTTCTGGTAACTTAATGCCATTCATTATCCCTTTACTATCATTTTAGTGAGGTTTCAGGAGAGAGCAGTGGTGTGCGCTTATGTTTAGTCCACCAGCTTTTGGGAGGCAGCCTCTATTCTTCCCTCTTTACTGGTGGACAAAGTAGATATGAAGGGCCCATGTGACTGTAGTCAGAGCTCTTTTGGTTTTAAGTAGCAGAAACCTAGTCTGAACTAGCTTATGCAAAGGGAACATGTTAGCCTGTTTCATCCAAAGGAGGACTGAACAACCACATTATGGGAAGAGCAGAGATAGAGCTGAGGGGTCAGTGACTCTTAGAATCACCAACAAATATTCGATTTTTTATCTCTGCTTCTCTTGCATTTCAGCTTTATTCACTCATCCTGAGGTCCAGCTTTCTTTCTATGGCAGCAACATGACCACCGTCAGTGTCCCTGTATTGCAGCTTATATCCAACACTCAGATTCCCTCTCTGGCCCCAAATGCAAAAATTCCAGGGAAGAGACTTAATGTTCCAGCTAAGATCACATGTCCATCTCCAGATCAACCAACTTGGCAGGGCCAGGTGGGGCTTGTAGGGATTGCAGGTTTGTGTAAAATCATGTTCAGCCTCCACTGTAGCCATTTGTGAGAGGTCAGGCTGGGCTCGGTGCCTAGGACTAGGGCATAACCCCATAGATTTCCTCAACAGTCAACTTGGCCACATTCATATGATGTTAGCGATGGATTTCAGAAGCAAAGCTGGTAAAGATTAGGACTCACTACCTTACTGGGATTGCTAAACTGTAAACGTTCAACCTTTTCTAGTGATAACATAAGTGACAGTTTGGAAGCCCTAACATTTAAAACTGCTCCCTTTCTGCCTCTTCTGCATAATCATTTACATAGATCTACATATGTTAGAACTTGGTTCATCTTCCTCTTCTGCATCAGACTTATGATACTTTATTTTCTGTAGGATAGCTTTCTCCTTACCCTTCTTACTCGGATCGAAAATGGCCAAGAAAATGCTCTCATTTAAACATTCAAAGTTGCAGAATTTTAGCACGTTAGAAGTAGAAGAGGCCTTAGAGACTATTTAATTTATATTTCACAAAAATTTCCTTACGCTGCATACAACTATCTATTCCCCTTTTAGAGATTCAGGGCGTGTTAACCTGTCAGGAGTCTGAGAAGTCCTGTAGCAATGTGCTAAACCCATTTACCGAGGAACCCTTTTGTCACCATAAGCGTGCATGTAATAAGGTTCCATGGAAGATACTTTGGGAAACGATCCAGCTGTCTTCTTTTATGAATGAGGACACTCAAGTTCATGAAGAGACTGTGGTTATAATATTCCAAAGCTAATGCCAGGAAGAATTAGCACCCGTTTCCAATTATTACTGGTAACTTATGTTGGCCAAGTGCTAATGAAATATAGTGTCTTCCCTCCTCTTCCTCTTATTTAATTCACTCATTCATCTTGTTCATCTGGAACAAGGTTTGTCTTGTTCTCCCAGGTATCTTACGTGCCATCATTAAGGTGAGCTGGAGCACAGAGTAGGCACCAGGATTCGGAAAGTCTGCTCTGTCAGCCTCCTTTCCCCACGTCAGACCCTATGTGCTTTTACTATAACAAATCATTCTAACATATTCTGTAGTGCTCCCTTTATTCTCCTGAAATAAAATTTATAACTTCTTAACCTGTATTCATATTTTTAAATCAATATAATGCCCCAATTGTAATATAAAGAAGAAATGAAAGGATAGTAGTTTAAAATAAAATAATATGTATTTTGATGTATAACTGTCTAGGCCACCTCTAAGACATAATGAACTATTCAGTTGCTCTTGTATATAAAAACACCATGAATATAATAGCAGAAAATACAAATTGATTTAGATGTCTTATGTTGATAACTCAGGGGTACCATGGGTGATACTGAGTAGTATAATTTTCCAAAATGGTAAACTGTTCTCTGAAAATTCCGAAGAAATCAAAATATTCTCTCTCTCTCAGTTTATGTGATAGCTGCACTCCTGAAAAATAGAGTATGAATTAAAACCA
>NW_012152729.1:3045790-3048114 GCF_000956105.1 Propithecus coquereli | reverse complement strand
AAAAAAAAAAAAAAAAAAAATGACAGACAAAAACATTATTAAAGGTTGACTTCTTAGAAGAACTGTGATGTACTTGAGAACTTTGCACATGGGTTTAAAATGACTAAGTGCGGCAGCATTTTATATTGAAACTCTCTCCCTTTTTAATGTTAAAAGGTAATTACCAGAACAGATTTTCTTCCTTCTAATCCCGAATTTTAGATGACAAAAGAATAATCTATTCTCTGTCCAGGGGGAGATCAGTAATAGGCTTTTTTTTTTTTTTTGAGGAAAAGAACAAAGAAATGTATTAATTTTCCAACAAATAAGGACGAGTGTCTCAAAAGACCACCATCCTGCCTTGAAGCAGAAAAACAGGGCTTTTTAAAGGGCAGGGAGTTGACAGTTGGGCTCGGGTCTACGTGACCAATGTGTCACATGTCATGCCTTCGGGCTATTGTTGTTTAACAATAATTGGTGGTTTTAGTCCACCTTATCTCCGGTAAGGAAAATCTTGTGACCCTTGTCTAGACAATTACGTTGAGCCATCTCCTCTAACTCCTGGACTCAAGATGTGGGGTTGTAGTTTGTTCTCAGTTCCTGGTGTGCTCTTGGCTGAAGAATGACCAGACACACCAAAAGTAAGGCAAGCGTGAAACGATGTTCATTGAGGAAGGATGAGATAGGTTTATTGAGCAAGAGCAAGATATAGGTTTGCAGAGCAAGAGCAAGATATATTAGAATGACAGACCCCTCTGTCGTAACAAAAGGGCAGCAGTAGGCTTTAGAATTCATTCCTTCAAGATGACAAAAAGTCTTAACTTCGGGTCGTTTCTTCAAAAATAAGCAAAACCTGGAAGCATCTTCAAGGGAGGAGTTTGGGGTTTATTATTAATTGATGGCCGAGTCAGGTTCTGAGCCGAAGCCAGGTCTCCACCCAGGAATGACTTTTAATTTCTTTTTTTGAGTTCAGTATTGGACTCTGCTGGCAGAAGCCTCGTCCTAGTGACGTTATGAATGTTGGTCTCACTGACATTTCTGCAGTTGGAGATTACTCTGCTGCTTCCCTGCACGAGAGAAGGCAAAGCCTGGCTGAAAAAAAGAAACGGTTTGTGTATGACGACATGCCTTTCCAACTACAGAACACTTAGTGCCTGTGTCCCAGTTCGCCTTGTGCCTGTCTGTCCAGGCCAGACGGGGACTAGGACCAGAGCAGGGGGGGATACAGCACAAACGGCAAGTTAGAGGTAAAGGGACAGAATGAATGGGAAGTGTCCTTTCTTTTATTTGGTTTTTCAGTTCATTTAATGACTTCCTACTAGATCTAATGTGTAAAAGTCACCCCCTCAGTGATTCTGTTCCTAAGGTGGCAGAACTGGCCTCAGTGAGAGAACTGCAGCAGCCAAGTCCTCTAGCTCAGGCTTCGAGCGTGGACTCTGGAGCCAGCACGTCCGGGATCGAATCCCAGACTTGCAACTTGCTGGCAGTCAGATGCTGCACAAATAGGTTGACCTCTCTGTGCCTCAACTTTCTGTCTATAAAATGGGAATAATTAAAGTACTACTTTATAGGGTTGTTTTGATAATTAAATGAGGTTATCTATGTAAAGCATTTAGAATGTATAGGTTCTAAAAGCTCAACACGTGTTAGTTATTATTATTAATATTATTAACGTGCCCTCACAAATACATGCATTCCCCTTCCCCACTTTCCCTTATTTAGTTACATTATAGTGTTTATTTTGTCAGAATTCAGTGTCTATATTATGACCATAACTATTATCTACAGCTATATAATGTACTATGGTTACACTTCCTTTCTTGGATGAATTTTGGTTTTCTCTGCAGTTAATAATAGTCTCAGGTTTACATTTGCTACCTTTCTATGAACCTACCATCAATTCACCCCCAATCTCTGCTGCAGGTTTATAAATTTCCTAAAAGTTTCAGACACATCAAGTAAACTAAGAGCTTCATCTTGAAGCCACATCTCCTGCAACCCTTCACCCACTCACTCTTGTCTGGACTGGTTACTTTCTAAGCCTGCTACAAGATTTAGGAACAGAGCGCTTAAAAGCTGATGACACTCTGTGTACAAGTACTTATTTATGGTCTAGATGGACTTTTTAAGAGGGTGGCGAGCTGGCCAAGTCATTTTGTTGGGAGACTCCATACTATGATTATCTTGAAGTCTTTTTGGGGGGCCTTGGTGTAAAAGAATCTTCTAGTTTCCTACATAGAGAAGCCTGGCTGCAGGGTTCGGAAAGATGAGTGGAAGGAGGATGGAGGTGTCACCATTCAGTATGTAGACTTTCACTTAATCCTCCTGGTTTTTTTTTTTTTTTT
>NW_012152729.1:3031522-3042405 GCF_000956105.1 Propithecus coquereli | reverse complement strand
ATAAGTAAAACTGAAAAAAAAATAACAAAAAGCAACATCTCTTTGTTTCCCCTATTTTCCCCCACTACACTAATTTCAGCCCCTTCAAATTTCTCCCCACCTGGTTCTAGGAGCCCCCAGGGGGTGTCCCTCATGCCTTCTGAGATGGTGGCTATAAAAGGGTGTTTGCTTTTGCTACCATGTTGTCCTCTGGCTACTTTCTGTCCTGCTTTGTCATGCTGTGGTGACCCCGCTATGTTTCTGTCAACTCCAGTGTTGCCACAGCTCGTGTATACCCCACCAGTGATACTGTATTAGTCAGGGTTCTCCAAAGAAACACAACCAAGGGGAAGGATACAGAGATAGATTGATTATCAGGGATTGGCTCGTGTGATTTCAGAAGCTGAGAAGTCCCACAATCTGCCATTTGTAAGCTGGAGGCCCAGGAAAGCCAGTGGTGTAGTTCCTGTCCAAACCTGAAGGCCTGAGAACCAGGGAAGCCAATGGTATAAGTCCTGGCCCAAGTCCGAAGGCCAGAGAACCAGGAGTGCCAATGTCGGGGGGATGGAGGGCAAGAGGAGATGGATGTCCCAGGCTTAAGCAGAACAGCCGTACTCACATCTTCTATGTCCCTTTCACCTGGGGGAGTCAGAAACTCCATCACCTGGGCACTCTCTGCACAGATCGTGGCTAACAGAAGGCTGCTTCAGATCCTGGAAACCATGATACCCAAAGGAAAACAGGCCAGACTACATCCTCACGGCATATTTGCTGTCTACTGAGTAGAATGGCTGAACAGTGACAGGAGAATCACTGTTTGAGCTAACCTTGGACCCAGGTGCCCTGACCTCCCAGGACCTGCCACCATGAACTCTTCAGAGAGCAGAAGCAGGAAATAACCCTGGCTTCTTTTTCTGCCCTTCCTCGTGTTCCCCCTATCTCTTGCCAAAAGCACAGTCCAGCCACAGACTACACCATCCGGAAACTTCCCGTAATGTACACAGAACTGGGAAAAACAGGGAGCAGAGAAGAACTGAAGGAGACCAGTCACCTTCAAGGCTGCCAAGCTGGGGAGTCCCAAAGTCTTGGGACTTTTCCTCCTGCCCTGCAGCCTGATTCGGGAATTATTTCTTCCTCAGAGAGTCATTATGTTAATAATCAGATGAGCCTCTGGGTTGCAAAACCCATTTATTTTTACTCCATCATCTGAAAGGGAGGAGTTCTGACTAAGTGTGCCCTCTTTGGAGTGACGTGAGATGACAGTCTGGATTGATGCTCTGGGGTCTGTTCCAGCCCATTGCTCATCACCCCACGGTTGGTTTGCTCATGGCAAATCTGCGCCAAATAAATTCCATGTTCTCTGAGGTTGGTCCTTCATAATAATACAGCTAACATTTATTAAGAGCTTATTGTATGCCAAGTAAAGTGCTAAATTCTTTACACTTTTATCTCACTGAATCCTCCTAAAAACACTGCGAGATAAATAAACTTATTAACTCTGTTTACGGATAGGAAAATTCAGGTCCAGAAAGTTTACATACGGATGCTCAGGTCACACAGCCAGCAAGCGGGAGAACTTGAGTGCACACCCAGGCTGTCTGAATCGCCAGTGTGGCTGTTCCGAAGGAACTGATGAGAACTGGCCTGAGATGGTACTTGAGGAAGAGGCGAACTGTTACAGGTGTATTGGGGCAGACCTGGGCTCCTAGGACTTCTGCTTCCTTAACCACCTGACTTCCTTCTACTCTCTAATTCTCCCCAGTTGACAGGTATTCGGTTACTCAGGATGGTAAGAAAATTACAACTAGAGAGACCTTTCTGAAATGCAAATCTGCTGAAGTCCAGTCCCCAGCTGGTATTAATATTTTTTTTAATGGTTCCTTGCGGTCCATGAGATAAAGAGGAGTCCATCCATAATCTGGCCCCACCTGCCTTCTATGACTTTCTCTCCCGCACTTCTCCTCTTGTGCCCTGAGAACCGCACTGCAGCCCCAGAATAACCTGCCATACTGTTTCTTGCTTCCACATCTTACTCCATACTGTTTCTTATGCCTCAAATGCCTTCTTTTCCCCATCTGATGAGCTTTTATTCATCCTTTAGGACTTGACTTAAATGTTACACTCTTGTGAAAAGCTTCCTGATTTCTCAGATAAAATTACTCCTCGCCTCCTCAGGCTCCACAGTTCTTCACATATTGGCCCAGGATTACGGTGGATGCTGTAGTGATTTGTTCACATGTCTGGTGTCACCAAGAAACCATAAGTCCCTGAACACTCCATTCACTTCTACATTCCCCAACTCTAGCCCATTGCCTCATTCGTTTGTGAGCACGTGAAATCATTTCTATAAGAGGCGTGGAACACTTCTCTCGAATTTCTTTGTGCCTACCTTTCCAGTAAATAGACTTCTTGGATCTTAAACTGGGAATTCTGGGACTTCCAAACTCCTCCAGTATGAGGTTTCCCAAGAGCCAAACTTGTCTAAACATGTTCTCTTAAGGAGGGAATTTTGCTTCCTTACTTGGAAACACGTAAAGGTTTTTTTTGTTCCATTTGGGTTGTAGACATGCTGTCCCCAAATCAGCTGGGAGAAGGAGTCCTGAGGCAGAGTGACAGAATGAATATTGATGTGCAGCCAGAATCAGTCTGCATTTGAAAATTTGGCTTCTTCCACACTATATATATATAGACATGGATATATATATATATATATATATATATATATATATATATATTTAGATATATTTTGCTGTCAAAATTTTAGCACATGTATTTCCCTTAATTCCTGCCATCTGAGCAGAGGTTTCTACCATAATGGCAGCAACCCTAGCAAGAGGTAGCTGTATTTATCTTATCTCTTCATCTTCCTACATGATGCACGTCAGTAACCTATGATGTTCTCTGTCTTCACAAACATACTTCACATACACAAGTTTAAGAAAAAAACTTTTTTTAATATTTTGGGGAAAAGATGCAATCTTAGTTTGTGGGTCAAAAATTATTCTGACTACTACCTCTCTTCTGGAAAATAAAAACCTTATTCTTGATAATTAAGAAAATTCCAAATGTAATAGACTATGTCTAAATCGCCCTTGCAATTGATGCTTAGATTTTTCATAGGCAAAGCCACGATGGTGACCTCTACTTTTAAGACCGTGGCATGTCTCTTACTAAGTCTCCTATCCATTGTTTTTCCTACCGTCCTGCACTACTGCGTCCTTATGATTAGATCATTAGAGTTTCCTGGGCAGCATGAAAAGACAATTTTTAAAAAGCCTGTGTTCTGACCCCTGTGATTCTGATTCTTAGGTGCAAGATGAAACCCAGGCATTTTTAAAGTTCTCCGGTGGATTTTAATGAGCAGCGAGGGTGGAGACTCACTAGCTAGAACATGGTATCACTCAGAGACGATGGTATGCATTCTAGGCAGTGTTACTATACTTTTCTGTTACGGGTCGGGGGTTGCTTTTTCCAGTCTGGTCCACGCCACGTGTATATTAGCACATAATGCAAACCCTACCAGGACCTCCGATATATCCGTGACTCTGGTTTTTCTGCCCTTTGGTCTGCCTTACGTTTCTGAAGCATCTTGCACAGAGCATTGAGCTCCACTGAACAAATGCCCTATGGACGGTGTCCTGCACTCCCCCTGCCCATAGAGATCCATAGAGGCATGGCTGACTCAAGCTAGACCTGTGGTGTGTAACCAGGGTAAGCCTGGTATGATTCAGGGTGTCCCCAAAGCAAACTAGCACCCCAAAGGAAACCCAGATCTTGGAGTCAGCCACTAGCCCATCTGCTGCTCTTCCTCCTCCCTCACCAGCCAACAACTTTGATGGTGCAAAAGAAAGATCAAATTCTCTGCGTAGTATCCTCCTGTATATTGGATTTCCTCATAATGCACATGTTTCAAAGCAAGGTTTGTGGAGTCAGACTTGACAGATGCAGGTTTGAATTCTAAGCTAAAATTTGTCCTTGAGCAAATCTCTAAACCTCCCTAAACCTCCTTTCCCTAATTCATAAACTGCAGCTAATAATACCTGCCTCATAGGATTAAATGAGACGATGTGTGTAAAGGGCTCAGCACAGCGACTGAAAGGTAGTAAACACTGAAATGGTAGTAGTGAGCCATTTTCAGGTGCTGTCTAGTCTCGCGCTGGAGGCTTTCGGTGCAGAAAGGAAACAGGACTGTGTGGTAATTGCGTACGGTTTGAAAGTGGGGTTATAATCACCTTGTTAGGACAGCGCTCCCCGTCTCTTCTCCCGCAAGCAGCAGCCTGCTGGTTTGCACACACTCTGGCCATTTTCCCTGATGCCTTTGTTCTATTTCAGGGCTTGTGGGGGTGTGGGAAAGCTGCCGCCGTCCTCAGTTTGCTATTTAAAGGCTTTTTGAAAGATGCTGCCTCTGCTGCTCCTATCACCATGGCGGGTGGCACTCCAGTCCCTGCCACAGAGAAGTGCTTGGTCACCGGCTCCTGGAAGCCGGGGCGGCATGCCTCAGCATACGCTAGCCAGGGAGCACACACAGGTGTCGGGAAGTCTGACTGCCTACTTTTTGTGTAGGACCCCTGAGCTATCGTCCCTCCCAGGGCTTAACCTCTAGCCACAGTCTTGGTCTTTGTGCCTAAACTACCTAGCCGGTCTCCGTCCCTGTAGCATTTTTGGCACTCGACCAGTTAAATTTTTTTCACTTATTCTTTAGTAAAAATCACTCGTGATTCCCCCCTTATCCCCTTCCCACCCCATCTCCAATTTGCACTTGAGATGCTGTCCGCGTTTAATAGCCAGACACAATCCAGAAAAAGTAAAAATGCCATTTACCTCTAGGTCTAGCAGAGAAAAATACTTTGAAAATGAAAGGTTTTTGAAAAGCTCAATAACCTCTGGTTAATAATAATGCCGCGCTGAACTTCAGCGTGTTTGAGATTCTCTGTCCGTCAGGCATGGGTAGAAATCTCTCAGACATTTGTAACCCTGCCTTTTTTTGCTTACCCTCCCTAGGCTTTCAGCGAAGTGTCTCAAAAGCCTGGTCTTTTGGTCTGAATTGGCCATAATTTCTTTCTCATAGGCCCATCAAAGTGAAAGTTTGGGTTTTATCGGTAAAGCATTCTTCTTCAGGCCAGAGCTCCCTGAATGAGGTCTAGATTGTCTGCCTGCATTCTGCTTCCCCAGTTTATTTGTTTCCTGCCCATTATCTTAGAGAGGCCACTGGCCTCAAAGACCTCAGAGTCTGGCTCCTTTCTGCTGGCCAAGCAGAATTCTCCCTGATGCCCTGCGTTCTGCGCAGTAACACGATCAGAGTGTTCCAGATGCCACCATCATCTGACCCACGCCAGCCCTGGGACTGCACTCAGACTGCATTAAATCCATCCCCCTTCTTGTCCACCACCTCTCGCTCCTTCTATAATGATTCCCCTTCGTCTGTTCATCTGCTTGACCACTCCTCTTTTGCCTCTGCTCTCTGTCCTTTGTTTTCAGAGCTGTGCCTTTCCTCGAATGTTCTTAGCCCCTTGATGGTAACCCAAATTTTCTCCACGTGGTGGTAATAATAATAATACTTTGACTTATAGATCATTTTGCTAATGATCGTAAAATACCCTCACTTACATTATCTCTTTCAATCCCCACAACAAACTGGTAAGGTAGGTAGGATACGTGCTTCATGGCCCCCACGTCACAGCGGTGAAAATCATAAGCGATCTGAGACGCGGTAGAGTGGAGTGACGAATAAGGAACCCTGGCTCCAGAGTCAGGCTGCCGGGGCTTGGATCCTGGCTCTACCTGTGACTAGCTCTGTGACCCTGGGCAAACTGGAGGTAATAATAGCACCTCTCTCATGTTGTTGTGAAGATTAAGTGAGTTAATGCAGATAAAATGGCCAGAACCATACCTGGCACATAACAAGTACTATATAAGGATTAACTACCATTATCATTCATTTGTTCCGCGAAGATTTGCTATGTGCCAGGCAGGTTCTCTTCTGGGCCTCAGTCATGTAAGAGTAACAAGATGGACACAGTCCTGTCCTTCACAGAGATCACAGTCTTCCTGGGGCAGACTGTCATACCACCACTTTCTTAGCACCCAGCATTTGCAAGTCCTTGTGCTTAGAACTTTATGGACATTAATTTTTTTTTTTTTTTGAGACAGAATCACTCTGTTGCCTGGGCTAGAGTGCCGTGGCATCAGCCCAGCTCACAGCAACCTCAAACTCCTGGACTCAAGCGATCCTCCTGCCTCAGCCTCCTGAGTAGCTGGGACTATGGGTGCACGCCACCACGCCCAGCTAATTTTTTCTATTTTTTAGTAGAGACGGGGTGTTGCTGTTGTTCAGCCTGTCTCAAACTCCTAACCTCAAGTGATCCTCCCACCTTGGCCTCCCAGAGTGCTAGGATTAAAGGCCTGAGCCACCACACCCGGCCTCTAGACATAAATTCTTACAACAACCTTAAAAGGAGGCCGTTATCCCCATTTTACAGATGAGATCAGTGATCCCAAGAGGTGAAGTAGATTGCTCACAGTTCCCTTGCTAGTACTTAGGAGCTCCAGGGCTCACTTCTCCCAGTTCACCTGCCTCCAGACCATTAGGTTTGACTGTGTGTCTGCCCCGTCCCCACACTGTGAGCTCCTGAGGCGCTGTCCCTCTTCACCCAGAGCACTTAGCCTATTCTGCTGCACATGTAGGGGAGATGTTTGCTGAGCTGGTCTCTACTGATGATCCTTGACTCTCTGCCCCATAACTAGTCTCATCTGTTCATTCTTGCTTACCTCAGCCACAGAATCGCTTAGTGGTCAAAATTAGGGCGCTTAGAAGTTGGACTATAGCTTTCTGACAGGTTCATACCACACCTAATGCTTATTCCAACATGTTTTTAAACAGAGCTAGTTGGATTCTGGGGTCTTCTCCTCCTCAGGGCCCCCGTCTGGAGAATCTTTTTGTCTGCCAGGACACTCTCCAGCCACTAACTCCAGTTCACGTCCTTCCCGGTCTTGCCCTGCCTTTTATTTTCATGTCTGACTTCCCTGTTATTCCCATTTTTTGTCTCTCTGCTTCATACTTATTTATTTCTGAGCCACAAAGGGAGCCACAATTGAGGGTTGATAGGATTGTATGGAATTCAGTTTTCTTTCCTTTTGATCTTTTTAATTTTTCGCCTCATCTATTGGTTCTGTAGAAGATTGAATTTCTAAGTACAATCAGTGCTAAAAAAGCATTTAACTTTTTTAGCCTTTTAGCTTAAATATTAAGAAATTATAGTTTGAAAAGCCTCTGCTAGATCACATCTTTCCCGAGACCTTATTTCTTTAAATGTCATGTTTGTGACCATTTTCATTATGTCTTATTGATTCCATGTAATAATAATAGAAGAATAGCAATTTCATTCACCTAAGTTCCATTTGTAAAATCACCTTGAAATGTAAATAACTTTTAAAATACTAAAATAATTTTTTAAAGCGTAAATGAATCTACTCATTCCTCAGTGTCTTTACTAATGGAGCTTATGTGGGAGAGGTGGCCCAACTAGAGGCTTTTTTTCTTCCTCTATTTTCCAGATATTCTGGCTTGTGGTTATATGGCTTTTAAAATCAAACAAATAAATTTAGGAGTTAAAAAGAAGAAAGGTATTTGTCATTTATTTCTTCTTTTGTTCGTAACTCAAAGAACAACCCTTTCTCGGATGTTCTAGGCCAAGCTCATTGAAAGAGACAAACACTGCCTTCCTGCTTTTCCATTGAACGTGCACCTGTGCGCCCAAGGCAGTCCTGCTCCCTTTTCAGTCTGCCAGGCCTCTTCTGCTCCTTTCTCAGCCACATCTAACCCTAAAGACTGCCCTTGTCCCTGAAGCATCAGCTTTGTGTGTTTCCGGAAAGTGGCATCTGGAGAGGGGGCTGGGGGAGGAGAGAAAGGGAGAGTGTGTGTACCTGTGTGTGTCACTTGTGCTCTCTAAATTCTTTTGATAAAGAACTCGAACCTCACTGCTTCCGAAGAGTTTCAGACCAGGAATCTGCGTATTATTATACTTTAAGATATCCATGGCCTAAGAGCTTCTCAGATGGAGAATGTGTTTATTTCAGCCTCCTGCTGCAAATAAGCTAAGCTGGCTCTCCTCGGGTGAGACACACCCCCCCACACACACCAATACCCCCTCCACCTTTTCCTGGAGTCCTTGGGCCTTGATACAGTTGCGGGATGGATGAATGGCAGGTGTGTTGAACTCTTAATGAGAGGTTTCCGCGTGGGATTGCCTATATCCTGCCCACCACAGCGGCTCCTGTGAGTAACTTTACCTCTGAACTCTCCTTGTATTCAGCCCTTGATCCATGGGATTTGGTGAGAATCCCTGGCTGGCAGGAAGCTTTGATCCTCGGGGAGTCCAGAGGAAGTCCTGTGATGTGTGGGATCCCTAGAGTTACAGGGATTGGGGAGAAGCTATACCAGGGTGGGTTGCTAAGATAGACCCATTAATTAAGAAGGAGCCTTTGCTTAACACTCAGTTACCAGAAAAGGAGATCCGGTAGCTGATAACAAGAGGCTCAGCACCCCTCAAGTACGCAGTGGTGTTTGCACAAGCACTATTGTTATTTTAAGGACCAGCAGGTGCCCAGGGGAAAATTCCTACCCACACCAGGAAAGAACAGAATACTTTAGAGCTTCCCTTTTTAACAAGTAAAAGCTAACCTTACTTGGACTGTTAGGAGGCTCGAGCAAAAAAAATCTCTAGGTTATCTCTGACTAGGTGAAAGATTTTTCTAGAAGAAAAAAAGAAGATGACCTTAATAAACAGTGAAAACTCTAGAATTTCTATAGTGTATGAGACGCTTGGGGCTGTAAACCATTGGAGAGAGTGTTAGGAGACTTGTCTTTAAGCTGGAGCCGTATGCCAAGCACCCTGGTTTGGGTTATAAACTGCCTTTCTGTGAGGTGGCTTGGGGCTGAGGGGATTCGCTAACGCATCCTCATGCCATTCCTTGGAGCCACCCTTTGGCTACAAATAAATGTCAGAGTGAAGGCCTGTTCACATATAGGGAGATGTTCCTCTTCCCCACCCACCTCCAAAGGCAGAAATGACTTCCTTCGCTTCTGCACAATCACGCACGTGGAGCGGGGTGTGTGTGCCTGTGTCCCCACCGTCGGCAGCCAGAGGGGTGGGTTCGTGCATTATTCATCTTCTTTATCACCCTCACGCTGCCTGGGCATGCTGTCAGGCCTTAATAACGATTATCAGATGAGTGAGTAAGCATGAGGCAGCCGCTGCGGAGAGTCATCATCTTTCCAGAATCATCTCATTTTCATGCTGCCAGCCTCGAGGAAAGATTGGACTTCCTCACCCAGAGACAGGTTAAGAAAGGGCAGTGGGGATGGTATTGGAGAGTCAGACAGGTGGCCTAGGACACCTCACTGTTGTGTGTCTCAGAAGCTCCCTGAGAAGACCCAGGAAGTAACAGCCCAGCAGAGATTGGGCAGCATCTTTGTGAGGTTTGCTCACAGGACTCAGGCACCCACATGGTGACACTGGGCAAGGACCAGGGAAGGTTGTTTGCAGAGCCGGCTGTATAATACATGGGGCCCCGTGCAAAATTAAAATGCAGGGTTCCTTGTTAAAGAAAAAAGAAAAAAGTACCATTAATGGTATTAAAATACATATATTTTTTCCTTTCATGGTGTCTCTCTTCACTTACCCTGGTCTTCATTATTTGCTAGAGAAAAATTAAAATATTAAATTATTAGCATGAATTTTGCTGTTCATCTTTGTATGGTGCAATGCCAGTTTCAAATGCAAATATAAGAACATTTGCAGAATCACTGAAATTACACAATATGTATTCCAAAGCTTGTACATGCATATGTATTTCCTGCTTAGCAGTAGAAACTCTACACAACATGGGCTCAACGTTTTTATTTAATCACTTCTTGATACATGCACATTCTACCAACGCTCTACCTTTGGTTTGCTGATGAGTAAGAAAGGACTGAAAGGAACAAGAAGTGTAGGGTGCCCTGCTCTGTTATCTTCAGCATAACTGGTTGGTGAAAACAGGAAGTACATGAGGAAGAAAGGATGAGATAGGGTTCCTTGGCCATCTGTCTTTCCTAGGAAGTCATTGCCTTCTTTCTGTGTTCGAAGCAAGTTCTGGTTTGAATGGGAAGTGTGGCCTCTTGGGGCTGGCATGGCCTCCATTTGCGCCGTGGTAAATGTAATGACATGCTTACCTTGTACTTGCTTCAAGCGTCCCACACATTGTGAATCCACCAGACTTCTGTGCCTGTGGGGCAAGGTGAACATTATATGGAAATGTGCCGCCAAAGAATGGTGGACACAAATGGCAGCATCTCCTCTGCTGACATTCATGCTCCATTGTCCCATTGGACTTTGTTTAAAAAACACAAGTTCAAAGATAAAATTATTGAGAATTTTAAGATGGCCGGCCTGAGCAAGAGGAAGACCTCATCTCAGGCTGAGCAAGATGGCTCACGCCTGTAATCCTAGCACTCTGGGAGGCCGCGGTGGGAGGATCACTTGAGGTCAGGAGTTCAAGACCAGCCTAACCAAGAGTGAGACCCCATCTCTATTTAAAATAGAAAAATTAGCCGGGTATGGTGGCGCATGCCTGTAGTCCCAGCTACTCAGGAGGCTGAGGCAGGAGAATCACTTGAGCCCAGGAGTTTGAGGTTGCTATGAGCTAGGCTGACACCACAGCACTCTAGCCCAGGTGACAGAGCGAGACTCCATCTCAAAACAAAACAGAACAAAACCCATCTCTACAAAAAAAATAGAAAAATTAGCAGGGCATCATGGCATGCACTTATAGTCCCAGCTACTCTACTCGGGAGCCTAAGGCAGGAGGATCACTTGAGCCTAGGAGTTTGAGGTTGCAGTGAGCTATGATGATGCCACTGCACT
>NW_012152729.1:3023888-3031280 GCF_000956105.1 Propithecus coquereli | reverse complement strand
TTGTTCAGCCTGTCTCAAACTCCTAACCTCAAGTGATCCTCCCACCTTGGCCTCCCAGAGTGCTAGGATTAAAGGCCTGAGCCACCACGCCCGGCCTCTAGACATAAATTCTTACAACAACCTTAAAAGGAGGCCGTTAATCCCCATTTTACAGATGAGATCAGTGATCCCAAGAGGTGAAGTAGATTGCTCACAGTTCCCTTGCTAGTACTTAGGAGCTCCAGGGCTCACTGCTCCCAGTTCACCTGCCTCCAGACCATTAGGTTTGACTGTGTGTCTGCCCCGTCCCCACACTGTGAGCTCCTGAGGCGCTGTCCCTCTTCACCCAGAGCACTTAGCCTATTCTGCTGCACATGTAGGGGAGATGTTTGCTGAGCTGGTCTCTACTGATGATCCTTGACTCTCTGCCCCATAACTAGTCTCATCTGTTCATTCTTGCTTACCTCAGCCACAGAATCGCTTAGTGGTCAAAATTAGGGCGCTTAGAAGTTGGACTATAGCTTTCTGACAGGTTCATACCACACCTAATGCTTATTCCAACATGTTTTTAAACAGAGCTAGTTGGATTCTGGGGTCTTCTCCTCCTCAGGGCCCCCGTCTGGAGAATCTTTTTGTCTGCCAGGACACTCTCCAGCCACTAACTCCAGTTCACGTCCTTCCCGGTCTTGCCCTGCCTTTTATTTTCATGTCTGACTTCCCTGTTATTCCCATTTTTTGTCTCTCTGCTTCATACTTATTTATTTCTGAGCCACAAAGGGAGCCACAATTGAGGGTTGTTAGGATTGTATGGAATTCAGTTTTCTTTCCTTTTGATCTTTTTAATTTTTCGCCTCATCTATTGGTTCTGTAGAAGATTGAATTTCTAAGTACAATCAGTGCTAAAAAAGCATTTAACTTTTTTAGCCTTTTATACTTAGCAACCCATTTTCTGCTTAAATATTAAGAAATTATAGTTTGAAAAGCCTCTGCTAGATCACATCTTTCCCGAGACCTTATTTCTTTAAATGTCATGTTTGTGACCATTTTCATTATGTCTTATTGATTCCATGTAATAATAATAGAAGAATAGCAATTTCATTCACCTAAGTTCCATTTGTAAAATCACCTTGAAATGTAAATAACTTTTAAAATACTAAAATAATTTTTTAAAGCGTAAATGAATCTACTCATTCCTCAGTGTCTTTACTAATGGAGCTTATGTGGGAGAGGTGGCCCAACTAGAGGCTTTTTTTCTTCCTCTATTTTCCAGATATTCTGGCTTGTGGTTATATGGCTTTTAAAATCAAACAAATAAATTTAGGAGTTAAAAAGAAGAAAGGTATTTGTCATTTATTTCTTCTTTTGTTCGTAACTCAAAGAACAACCCTTTCTCGGATGTTCTAGGCCAAGCTCATTGAAAGAGACAAACACTGCCTTCCTGCTTTTCCATTGAACGTGCACCTGTGCGCCCAAGGCAGTCCTGCTCCCTTTTCAGTCTGCCAGGCCTCTTCTGCTCCTTTCTCAGCCACATCTAACCCTAAAGACTGCCCTTGTCCCTGAAGCATCAGCTTTGTGTGTTTCCGGAAAGTGGCATCTGGAGAGGGGGCTGGGGGAGGAGAGAAAGGGAGAGTGTGTGTACCTGTGTGTGTCACTTGTGCTCTCTAAATTCTTTTGATAAAGAACTCGAACCTCACTGCTTCCGAAGAGTTTCAGACCAGGAATCTGCGTATTATTATACTTTAAGATATCCATGGCCTAAGAGCTTCTCAGATGGAGAATGTGTTTATTTCAGCCTCCTGCTGCAAATAAGCTAAGCTGGCTCTCCTCGGGTGAGACACACCCCCCCACACACACCAATACCCCCTCCACCTTTTCCTGGAGTCCTTGGGCCTTGATACAGTTGCGGGATGGATGAATGGCAGGTGTGTTGAACTCTTAATGAGAGGTTTCCGCGTGGGATTGCCTATATCCTGCCCACCACAGCGGCTCCTGTGAGTAACTTTACCTCTGAACTCTCCTTGTATTCAGCCCTTGATCCATGGGATTTGGTGAGAATCCCTGGCTGGCAGGAAGCTTTGATCCTCGGGGAGTCCAGAGGAAGTCCTGTGATGTGTGGGATCCCTAGAGTTACAGGGATTGGGGAGAAGCTATACCAG
Source organism: Propithecus coquereli (assembly GCF_000956105.1). Classification (NCBI taxonomy): domain Eukaryota; kingdom Metazoa; phylum Chordata; class Mammalia; order Primates; family Indriidae; genus Propithecus; species Propithecus coquereli. Next base: position 3,029,145 of record NW_012152729.1, on the reverse strand, counting down.
GGTGGGTTGCTAAGATAGACCCATTAATTAAGAAGGAGCCTTTGCTTAACACTCAGTTACCAGAAAAGGAGATCCGGTAGCTGATAACAAGAGGCTCAGCACCCCTCAAGTACGCAGTGGTGTTTGCACAAGCACTATTGTTATTTTAAGGACCAGCAGGTGCCCAGGGGAAAATTCCTACCCACACCAGGAAAGAACAGAATACTTTAGAGCTTCCCTTTTTAACAAGTAAAAGCTAACCTTACTTGGACTGTTAGGAGGCTCGAGCAAAAAAAATCTCTAGGTTATCTCTGACTAGGTGAAAGATTTTTCTAGAAGAAAAAAAGAAGATGACCTTAATAAACAGTGAAAACTCTAGAATTTCTATAGTGTATGAGACGCTTGGGGCTGTAAACCATTGGAGAGAGTGTTAGGAGACTTGTCTTTAAGCTGGAGCCGTATGCCAAGCACCCTGGTTTGGGTTATAAACTGCCTTTCTGTGAGGTGGCTTGGGGCTGAGGGGATTCGCTAACGCATCCTCATGCCATTCCTTGGAGCCACCCTTTGGCTACAAATAAATGTCAGAGTGAAGGCCTGTTCACATATAGGGAGATGTTCCTCTTCCCCACCCACCTCCAAAGGCAGAAATGACTTCCTTCGCTTCCGCACAATCACGCACGTGGAGCGGGGTGTGTGTGCCTGTGTCCCCACCGTCGGCAGCCAGAGGGGTGGGTTCGTGCATTATTCATCTTCTTTATCACCCTCACGCTGCCTGGGCATGCTGTCAGGCCTTAATAACGATTATCAGATGAGTGAGTAAGCATGAGGCAGCCGCTGCGGAGAGTCATCATCTTTCCAGAATCATCTCATTTTCATGCTGCCAGCCTCGAGGAAAGATTGGACTTCCTCACCCAGAGACAGGTTAAGAAAGGGCAGTGGGGATGGTATTGGAGAGTCAGACAGGTGGCCTAGGACACCTCACTGTTGTGTGTCTCAGAAGCTCCCTGAGAAGACCCAGGAAGTAACAGCCCAGCAGAGATTGGGCAGCATCTTTGTGAGGTTTGCTCACAGGACTCAGGCACCCACATGGTGACACTGGGCAAGGACCAGGGAAGGTTGTTTGCAGAGCCGGCTGTATAATACATGGGGCCCCGTGCAAAATTAAAATGCAGGGTTCCTTGTTAAAGAAAAAAGAAAAAAGTACCATTAATGGTATTAAAATACATATATTTTTTCCTTTCATGGTGTCTCTCTTCACTTACCCTGGTCTTCATTATTTGCTAGAGAAAAATTAAAATATTAAATTATTAGCATGAATTTTGCTGTTCATCTTTGTATGGTGCAATGCCAGTTTCAAATGCAAATATAAGAACATTTGCAGAATCACTGAAATTACACAATATGTATTCCAAAGCTTGTACATGCATATGTATTTCCTGCTTAGCAGTAGAAACTCTACACAACATGGGCTCAACGTTTTTATTTAATCACTTCTTGATACATGCACATTCTACCAACGCTCTACCTTTGGTTTGCTGATGAGTAAGAAAGGACTGAAAGGAACAAGAAGTGTAGGGTGCCCTGCTCTGTTATCTTCAGCATAACTGGTTGGTGAAAACAGGAAGTACATGAGGAAGAAAGGATGAGATAGGGTTCCTTGGCCATCTGTCTTTCCTAGGAAGTCATTGCCTTCTTTCTGTGTTCGAAGCAAGTTCTGGTTTGAATGGGAAGTGTGGCCTCTTGGGGCTGGCATGGCCTCCATTTGCGCCGTGGTAAATGTAATGACATGCTTACCTTGTACTTGCTTCAAGCGTCCCACACATTGTGAATCCACCAGACTTCTGTGCCTGTGGGGCAAGGTGAACATTATATGGAAATGTGCCGCCAAAGAATGGTGGACACAAATGGCAGCATCTCCTCTGCTGACATTCATGCTCCATTGTCCCATTGGACTTTGTTTAAAAAACACAAGTTCAAAGATAAAATTATTGAGAATTTTAAGATGGCCGGCCTGAGCAAGAGGAAGACCTCATCTCAGGCTGAGCAAGATGGCTCACGCCTGTAATCCTAGCACTCTGGGAGGCCGCGGTGGGAGGATCACTTGAGGTCAGGAGTTCAAGACCAGCCTAACCAAGAGTGAGACCCCATCTCTATTTAAAATAGAAAAATTAGCCGGGTATGGTGGCGCATGCCTGTAGTCCCAGCTACTCAGGAGGCTGAGGCAGGAGAATCACTTGAGCCCAGGAGTTTGAGGTTGCTATGAGCTAGGCTGACACCACAGCACTCTAGCCCAGGTGACAGAGCGAGACTCCATCTCAAAACAAAACAGAACAAAACCCATCTCTACAAAAAAAATAGAAAAATTAGCAGGGCATCATGGCATGCACTTATAGTCCCAGCTACTCTACTCGGGAGCCTAAGGCAGGAGGATCACTTGAGCCTAGGAGTTTGAGGTTGCAGTGAGCTATGATGATGCCACTGCACTGTAGCCCAGGTGACAGAATGAGAACCTTTCTCAAAAAAAAAAAAAAAAAATTTTAAGATGGGAACAGCAGATCATTAAACCAAACAAACATGGGCCTTCTTAAACTGGGGACCTTGTGTGACTGCACAGGTGACATACCCATGAAGCCAGCTCTGGTTGTCTGGCATTGCTTCAATAGTCATTCTTAGAATTTTCGGTTTTTACCAAGTGAGAGACTGGCTAGGAGTAGCATGCATGCATGCCTTTATTCATTCATAAATTTTTTTCAGTATCAGCCAGGTGCCAGTCACTTTATGAGACATTGGGGGCTACACTAGTGTGAAAAAGGTAAAATGTGGCCTCATTGTCAATAGTTCTTGTGATCTCCTGAGGAAAACATTTTTTAAATTACAGAATAACTATTTAAATTACAGTTGGATGGTGCTATAAGCAGAACTACAGGAAGAGCAAGAAGACTTGCCTAGGTGGGGGGTCAGGGAGAGAATCCGTAAGGAAGTGGCATTTTAGGCTGAGGGGGTAGGAGCCCTGGGTTAAAGAGGAAGCAAAATAGTTCCCCCAGGCTGAGGAACAGCATACAGCATACGCAAAGGCTTGAGCTGGCAAGGAGCTTCCCCGAGACAAGGAAAGAAAGATGGCCTGCCAGAGGACTGGCAGCCAGAGCGCGAGCAGCTGCGGGAAAGGCACACACCTGGGGAGCTTGTTCTGTGTCTCCCTTTCCTCTGCCTTCCTCCTCCCACTCCCCAGTACCTTGCTGATCAAGAATATCTAAAGATGGAAGGCTCTTTCTTTCTTTCTTTCTTTCTTTCTTTTTTAATTCAGAATATTACGAGGGTACAAACGTTTTGGTTACATGAATTGCTTTTGTGCAGGTTGAGTCAAAGTTATGAGTGTGTCCATCACTCAGATACCCGTTAGGTGTGAATTTACCCATCCCCTCCTTCCCCCTCCCACCGGCTTGATTTCCATTGAATTTTACTACCACATGTGCTCCTGAGTGTTGCTCTATTAGTTCCAATTTAGTAGTGAGTTCATGTGGTTTTGTTCTTCCATTCTTGTGATACTTCGCTTAAAAAGATGGTCTCCAATTCCATCCAGGTTGTTACAAAAGGCATTAGTTCACCATTTTTTATGGCTGAGTAATATTCCATGGTAGAAATATACCACATTTTATTAATCCACTCATGTGTCCATGGGCACTTGGGTTTCCACATCTTTGTGATTGTGAATTGTGCTGCTGTAAACATTCAGGTGCAAGTGTCTTTTTTATAAAATGTCTTTTTTCCCTTTGGGTAAATACCCAGTAGTGGTATTGCTGGATCAAACGGTAGGTCTACTTTCAGTTCTTTGAGGTATCTCCATACAACTTTCCATAGAGGTTGTACTATTTTGCAGTCCCACCAACAGTATATAAGTGTTCCTTTCTCTCTGCATCCATGCCAGCATCTGTTGTTTTGGGACTTTTTGATAAAAGCCATTCTCACTGGAGTTAGGAGATATATCATTGTGGTTTTGATTTGCATTTCTCTGATGATTGGAGACATTGAGCATTTTTTCATATGCTTATTGGCCATTAGTCTATCTTCTTTTGAAAAGCTTCTGTTCATGTCTTTTGCCCACTTTTTAATGGGGTTGGTCATTTGACGTTATCTTGCTGAATCACTTGAATTCTTTGTAGATGCTGGTTATCAGCCCTCTGTCGGATGTATAGCATGCAAATATTTTCTCCCACTCTGCAGGTTGTCTGTTTGCTCTGTTGATTGTCTCCTTGGCTGTGCAGAAGTTTTTTAATTTAATCAGGTCCCATTTATTTATTTTTGTTGTTGCTGCGATTGCCATGGGGGTCTTCTTCATAAATTCTTTGCCTAAGGCCGATGTCTATAAGAGTTTTTTCAACCTCTTCTAGAATTCTTACAGTTTCATGCCTTAGGTTTAAGTCTGTTAAAGACTCTTTCTTTATTCTTACAGCAAGTCCAAGACGTGTGGTGCCACATACTCAGTGGACTTGGGTGGAACACGCAGGGCACCCTGCGCCCAGACCACATGCTTGATACCCACCACATTGACCGTTTGCCATCACTTCCATCTGCCATTGCTAGCTCACTTCCTGTTCCTCAAATGTGACCTTTCTTTCCTCCGACCTGTCATCACACACTCTCTCTCTGTTCTTTTGGGACCCTTTCCGTGTCCTATTCCGTATTGTCTTTCTTTTTTATTTTTTTTTTAATTTCAGAGTGTTAAGGGGGTACAATTGTTTTGGTTTTATGTATCACTGTTGTAATGCTTGAGTCATGGCTATAAATGTGCCGATTACCCAAATAGTGTTCATTGTACCCATTAGGTAGGTTTTTGTCCCTCTCCTCCTCTCCCCTCCTCTCTGCTTGATTTTCCCTAAGTTTTACATTCCTCCGTGTCTAAAAGTAGACCTAACATTTGATCCAGCAATCCCACTACTAGGTATTTACCCAAAGGAAAAAAAGCCATTTTATCAAAAAGACACGTGCACTCAAATGTTTATTGCAGCACAATTCACAATTGCAAAGATGTGGAATCAACACAGGTGCCCATCATTCATGAGTGGATTAACAAAATGTGGTATATGTGTGCCGTGGAGTACTACTCAGCCATAGAAAGGATGAATTAATGCTTTTTGCAACAGTTTGGATGGAACTGGAGACCATTCTCCTAACTGTATTGTCTGTCTTTATCTGCATGTCTTCTTATCTTCCTGACACATCATAAGGCTTTTAAGGGCAGGTTCTACATCTGTTTTACCTGTTTTTTTTTTTTTTTTTT